>NW_008622251.1:9066-34349 GCF_000691845.1 Merops nubicus | reverse complement strand
CAGGAATAAGTACAAGGAAAGTAACAGACTGAAGGGTCACTACATGACACAACTCCATCTCCCTTCCTGGGCATTTTTAGCCAATCCTGAATTTGTACTTAAGATCTGCTACTGCTTAATCCACTAACTGATCCTTACGGGTTCCTTCTAACTCAAGATATTCTATTACTCTATGATTCTTCCCCAGCAGGTCTCCATCCTTTCACTCATGACTACCCTGTTCCATTCCATGTGCCAGCATATTCTCTCATCAGTTGAATGGACCCTGTGCTCATTAGGTAGTTTTCCAACACAGTCTTTAGTTCAAGCTGGGTGTTACAAGTCTCTTATTGCCAACAGAATCCTCCTGTCTAAGGCCATAGAATACAAAATGTGCAGTGAGTGGTCACCTCAGATGAGCTTCCAACCAAGCACCCTGCTTCTTAAATAAGCATATAAATTATTACATAATAAAAGGCTTGATTTCTGTATCTGAAAACACAATTTTCAAGGGTGAGGTAAGGCACCTGGTGGACAAAAATAGCTTTTAGTGTCTATAAACAATGAAAGACTCTAAACGGGCTATTGTTGTTATAGACCTTGGAATCACTGCAGCTCTTTGAAAACTGGAACACAGGTATCTAAAAAGCAGAGAGAGAAAACCTGTTAGAAAAGACTAAACTATAAAGTAGAAAACATAGCTATTTACGTATATGCATCTCTCAGGCTCATTTCTTGAAATCTGTGCAGATCTGGTCACCTCATTGCAGAAGAAAAAAGGGAGGGTAAGCAAACATTAAGAGAATTGTGATGATGATCAGACGTATGTACAATATGGTGCCTGCAAAAAGAGAGACTGGAAAAGAGACAGTTGATAGAGGCTTGTAGAAATGGACTTTTATGGAGAAAGCCAATGGGAAAAAATTGCTTTCCATTTTGTAGAAGATGGGAAGTGAAAAACACCATAGGTAATCATCAGTCTGCAGGTTTAGATCAAAAAGAAGTATTTTTTAATCAAAAATGTAATTAAGAGAAGGAACTCATTGCAGGCTTGTACAGAAGACAGAAGGGTTAATGAATTTAAGGTGAGATTCAAAAATCCAGGAGTAATAGGTGTACTAGTGAAAAGGCCGTAGCCTCTAACAAAAAAAAAGAATCTCTGCTGAACACTCTGTGGGACAATGAGTACAATAGTAAAAATCTTCCATCTTCACCTGTTCATCATGAGCTTTGCAATTGCTCTGTCACAGAAATTATGGGAGGGGGTCTCATTTGATGTAATTACTCCTGGGTTGGTGCACTCAGGGTTGGAGTGGAAAGCCCCACATTTGAATCCTCTCCTTGGCTTTCAGCACAGACTTTTTTTTTTTTTTTTCCTCCTGCAGAGTGCTGCACATCTGCTGAGCCATTCTCCTCCCTGAGCACATCTACACTGTCATGTTAGCTCATGCCTCAAATTTGCACTCAGGCCTGAGCGCTCTCATCATCTGTGCCAGTGTTAGGCTCATTCTCTGACTCACATCTGCAATGAGCTAACTGGCTCTTCAGGGAGAGGAAATTCAAGAATCTAGGAGCAGGAAGGTAAGTGGGAGATGATCTTGTCTAGTGCATGCACTTGAAACACCTCCTTGCAAGTTCTGGCCCTGTATATACACAGGAGTGTATATAGTTTATTTTCCAGTAATACAACACATACAATATGCACATGAGAAATATTTGCATTATATATTATTTCTTAAGTATATTATGAGAAATATTTGTATTATATATTATTTCTTAAGTGTATTATAGAATCATAGAATGGTTTAAGTTGGAAAAGACCTATAAGATCATCGTATCCATCCATAACGCAGCACAGCCAAGTCCACCACTAAAGCATGTGACTAAGCACTATGTCCACACATCTTTTAAATACTTCCAAGAATGAGGGAGAGCAAGAGTGAGAAACTCTGTGTTTGTATACCCTGTAGACCTTTTCTGCAGCAAAAGGATGTGTTCCCGCTTCGGATTCCCATGTAAAATGGCACTAGACTATGTAAAATGTCACTAGATCCTAAACAGCTACACTGAGAGGCAGAACTTCAGCCTTATTCCTTTCTCCCATGTTGACCTGACTCAACCTTCAAAGGCCATAAAGCCACAAGAAGATCAACACCTCTGCACACAATCCTTTCTTCCATAAACGAGCTGTGGGTCTGGTGCTAGCCCCCCTGAGAAAGCCATAGACCAGAGGGAGTTACTCAGGTGGTGAGATGTAAGTCTTTGGCTGCCACATGAACACAATTCGTAGCCCAAAGACCTTGATGATGTTCTAGAAGGTAAAATGGCTGCTAGGATGTGTACATGACTACCTGCAAGCTCACCTCTAAACTCCAGGTATAGCTGGTGGAGATCTCACTGGCAAAGTCAGAGAGGTTTTATTCAACTGACCAGATCTATGTGTCTTAACCTGTAAACTGGCTCCCATTCTGGCTTCCCATGGCTGAAATGTAAGAATCTACATTTCTGAAGGGAATATATGTCTTTACAGAATTAAACAAAGACTAAGGCTCTTGAGGATCTAAATTTTGTCTGTAGATCCTAAAAATTTCTTACGGTGACTCCTTTATTACCTGATACTTAGCCTCTCTGTCCTGCAATTCCCCTGTTTTAGGAAGGTAATGAGATTACTTCCTTTTCTCTATAGGATAAAGATAAATATAGTAATGGTTTTTAAGCTTTCAAAATATATGGTTGAACATGAAGTACTTTAAGTAGATGCATATTAATTAAATATAGCATATAGCAATTCTCATTTGCAAAAATATGAAAAACGTATTATCTTACAAATTGTTAATGTATAGCATAGAATTCAATTGCCCTATCTCCATACTTATTGTATAAGTGTGAGAGAAAAATATTTATTTGGAGACTCCAATATCTCTTATTTGGTTAATGTCCTACAAGCATTTAAATGAGTCATTTGATGGCTCTGCACTTCATGATTGGTTAAGCTATTTAACATACTTTATTGCTTCTGTGATTTATTGCTTGATGAGGACACTCCAGAAAGTCTGAGAACCTCTTTGGGGTTTATTGAGCTGGTACATATTTTATGCTGATTTCAAATAAATCAATGTCTATTACAGCATAAAAAATGGGAGCGTTGGAAAGAACATCGCAGAGAACTATTTCCGGAGCTTTGTGCTCTGCTTCATGCATAAAGCATGAGGGCTTCATTAACATGGAAGTATGTGCATGTGAACCTTTAGGTCCTTATTAATCATTTTGGTGACTAATACATGGAGCTCAATGATTCCCATAAGCTTCTCTAAAAGAAACCATAATGTACACACTGTGTGAGATGGGTCCCCAAAGAAGCGTGTAAAACTGATGTCTCAGATACCCTGTGTGTAGGAATCTCTTGATAGAAGACAACACTTCTATGTTGTTCAGCATGTCCTTACCTGCACCACTCGCTGCATTCTAAACAGGACCATCAAGAAATAAGGCAGAGCATCACCAGTCTTTGTCTAGTTTTGTGGGCACCTTGGTCATTCATAGCCCTCATGAGCTCTGCTGTTGATTTAATGAGAGTAGGACTGAATTCCCTGTGAATCAGAAAAAAAATTATGTAAGCTTGTTGACACAGGACTTCACTGTGATATAAGTACTCATGTGGATGTGGTTAAGGTTTCAGGATAACTAAGTTACAGCTCTTTCTCTTGACAGTTATCTGTGGACTGTGAGGTCTTCTCTGGGTACCATTCTGAGGTGAGGATGGGAAAAAAACAAGACTCCTTGAATCTCTGGTTTGTGCTAAATGAGAGTGGTTGGAGTAGATAGAGAAGTGCTCCCTAGATGTTTTCTGGGGTGGTTCTGGGGTGGTCATTCCCAGCAAAAGACAAGGACAATGTCATGATAGTGCTGAATGTTCTTTCAAGAAGCCTTTCGCAGTCACTTCCAGCCTTGCACCCTTGGAAAAATTAATGTATCTACTCTCCACTTCATGGTCAAGACTTACCTCTGTGGAAATCTCTTGACAAGCTATAACTTCTCATTTTGGTAGATTCCTACCTACTCAATGGATATAACAATTTGCTCATTGTTACTCTTAAACTAATTTCACCTGGACTATGTCTTTAGTTTGCTTTAGTGAAACAGCTTTGATTATGAAACACTTTAACTTTCTCCAAGAAAAAAAAAGAAAAAGAACAAAACACTTTTCCTGTTTTGAAAGAATACTAGATGGGTTTATTCTTGGCAAATCTTTACTGGCTGCTATGCACGTCCTTAGTATCTTCCAGGTGTAATAATTTGTTCACTTGTTCATTCCAGAATTTTTCTGGGGCTAAAATGTGAACTGACTGGCCTATGATTCCTTGGCTTCTTTATTCTTTTTTTATAATGGGCACTATTTGCACTTTCAGTTTTTCACCTCTCTGCCAAAGGCTTGTCAAACATAATTGATAACATTTGTAAGACTGCTTTACCCTGCTCTTTCAGGCTGTGCCTGTGCAAACATTGTGGTGCAATAGGAGTTGATCAGTTGTAAGCAACAATTCAAATGACCACACTCTACTTGTTTGGGTTTTCCCTTAGACTAGTTCTAGTCTGGTCCCAGAGACTTCATGCCCCTTTGGTCCCCTCCCTTCATGCCACTAACTACTAATTAGTGCTCCTAAAGTGTGTCTTCCTGTTTAGTTTCATTGTAAAGTTCAAGCCTGTCTGGAAAGCAAACCAGAGTACAGTAAACAGAGTGGATTAGGAGATCCTCCAAAAGTGCAGTCCCCATCCAAACTCAAGGGATGTGGATCTGCACACTCAGCATCCTAGACTGGATTTCATCAGACTTAACCAATGTGAGAATAAATAAATCATGGAACTACTCATTGTTCATGATGTTGATCGTCTTAGACCTTTAAATGAAAACTTATTGGAAAGCTGTTAAGTGTATCCTTGTGCCAGCATCATCCAACGAGTTCTTCTTCTCTGTTGGGTAACACATCTGCTTCCCTTGGTTCTCGTCTTATTTCTGATGTTTCTAGAGAATGACTTCTTAATACACTCTATGTTTATTGATACTTTAATCCCATTTTGTGTTTTGGTCTCTCTGACTTCATTCCTAAAATGTTTGACCCTACCTGGAGTTCTGCATCCAGCAATCTGGTCTAGTGGGAGGTGTCCAGGGGGATTGGAACCAGACTATCTTTAAGGTCCTTTCCCATCTAAACCATTCTATGAATCTATGATTCTGCTCTTCTCATATTCTCATCTACTAATCTCCTAGTTTCTTATTGTTCCTCTGCAGAACTTAAGAGTTTAACACCAGAGCATGAATTCGGACACAATGGTCACTTAAAATCCCTTCCAGCCCTTTACTTACACGATACTATGATCTTTGTGATACCGCAACAATAATTTATTAATACTGGTGGTACATTGCTCCCTGGAGAATCACCATCTGTCCCACTAAGAATGTTGAACCAAAGACTATTCAGGATATTCAGGTCACTTAGGAAGAAAGAAGGATGACATGTACAGCCATGAAGCTGTGCTTGCAGAAAAGCAATTCATAGCAGGTCGTGAATAGACATGAGTGAAATTTAGCAACTGGTCTGGCTGAGGATTAAAATTTCTATGAGTCAACAGACTGGCTTTTAACCAGAAGGAGTTGTGTCTAGCATCCTACAGCAGTTGAAAATCTGCTATAGCCCTGGAAATGTCCAAAATGTTATGTAAAAGCAGAGATTTTGGTGTTTTTTTTTTTTTGTTGGTAATGTACATGTTTAGTTTATTTTCTTTTTTTCTTTCTTTTTTTTCTTTTTTTTTTTTTTTTTGCACAGAAGTTGTTCTGAGGACACAAAGTTCTCATCCAGAATCAGAAGTCATGGCTTGTGTTACAAGAGTACAGGAAAACTGGCAAGAAACATGGAACCCATGAGAACAAACTAACAACACAATGGATTTGCAATATTTAATCAAGTTCTTGATGATCACAAATCTTGCAACACATTCCAAAACTACTAAAAACGCTATACAGAAACCAGCTGAGCCAATATTTAAAGCCTTTTTAATTTAACAGAACCCATTTTTTATAGTATCCAGGATATGTTTCTGGCTTTCCTACTTGTCACATGATCTCCTGTCCAGATGTGCTGGTGTATATCTAGTAGTGGACCAGCCAAACCACAGCACTTTCCTCTTGCTTGTAGTCTGTTACTGTAACTCAACCATACTTCTCCCAGCTACAGAAGCACTACATTAATATGTGGTATAACAACAATAACACAGGAGGGGATAAAATTAACCATCACTTTAACTGTGTATCTAAAAATAATAATAATAACAATGGAGTGACCCTATTCAAAGAGGGTAATTTGTGTGCAGAGCATAAAATCCAAATACACAGTTGTTTTGAAAACGTCCCCTTTTTCTCACCTGCAACAGAAAATTTGTGATGAGATGATTTCCTGCAGCTTTCTTCAGGAAATTAGTCTCCCCCTTTGTTTAGATCCCACAGATTGTCCCGTGTGCTCTTAGACAAACCCACGGGCAGCCAGCTCAGGTCTCCTACATTTTTGCAGTCATTTTTTTCTCCGTGGTGACTGCCATGCAGACTGGGAAGGGAATTCCAGGCTTGTGGGTTAATTATTAACATGGTTAAGCGCTGGCAGCATGCTCAGAATTAGAAAGGAAAAGCCTGAGGGCTGATTCTTCCCTCCTGTTCACAGGATAACCCCACCGGGCTGACTGCGACCTCCCAAGGCAAGGGCCGTATCCACACTCCCCCATGGAAAGTTAGTGGGATTCTTATGAATGGCTCCATTAGGAGCTGGATTGGCTCCATGCCAAAGAAACCAGAGGAGTTGCTTCTGATTTACACAGGGGTAAGCATGTGGGTGTATTAAATCCATAATCCTTGTCCCCACAGTGGCCAGGAACTCAGCAGCTGGATCCTGCCAAGTGCCACGGAAAACCCTCCGGTGCCAAAAAGCACCGAGGACCCCATCCATGTCAGAAAGCACTGAGGATGCTGACACAGCAGGATACCAGGCAGCTTAGGAGATGAGGAAAAGTGGGTTCAGCCAACTCAGTCCTAAACAGTGATTTCACCTTGTGTGCTTTTGCAGTCTCCATCACCCCGGGACCTCAGCACTTCACCTTCTAGATCATTGCCGTGCCTTTGGAAGGTGGAGTGATTTTATAGACAAAGAGGTCCCAATTCTTTCTGCTTAGCTTTGCATACGCAGCTTAGATGGCAGATGAGTCTAACTGGCTTAACTAGCGCCTGCAGTCAGTGCAGAAAGGAAGCCACCAAGACCTCAGCTGCCTTCTGAGGGTGACCTAGAGCTACCACACTTATTTATGTCTCTTAATTTAGATGGTCTGACTGTAGTCCAGAAAACACAATGGGCATATTTTAAGGGTAGGAAGGCATTTCTGGAGGAAGAGTTCAGTACCTAATTCTGCCTGAAAGCTGAGGAAATGATGAGTCAAACCCATTTGGGTGACTTTGAAAGTCCCAGCGATAATTTCTTTAATTTTGCAGAACTGCCCCCATATCACCTGTCCTGGAGGTGTCCTTGGCACATTGGGAGGCTTAGCAGAGGTCCCTGGATTCACCCTTACCAGTGAAGCTCTCACCTCATTGGGCCCAGATTTCACCCCAGGGTGCAAAAAATTCTCATTGCTGCTCATGAGCCAGTCTAACACCTCATTGGTTTTGGTGATCTCTCCACTCCAGGCCTTAGGACTGAAGCTGTCCTGCCAAAGATTTGAGCTGCCACCTACTCAACCAAGGAGCTAATCCTTAGTTCTTGAGTTCAAATCATCTCTTGCGTGAGCACTGGTAGTTGAAGATTTATTCTGTTTTCCTGTGATGAGATCTTCACAAATAATGTGTTGTTCTTAACAGGGATTTGTTCTAAAGGGAAACAAACAAACAAACAAACAAACAAGCAACAAAACCCAAAACAACCTTGCCTTTTTTTTTTAATTGTGAAATCTATAACATCAAAACGCATCCTCATTCCCATTTATTCCCTTAATATAAAAATTTAAGAAGTCTTTCACTCTCCACATAGCATTTACTTTCCAGTAGGAAAGGGATCAACTTCTTTTATTATTTCAGCAGTGTTTCCTAGCTTAGCTAGGCAACTAGCACCAAGAGCATGTGTGTGTAAATAAACATTGTAATCACATTAGAGATCACTGCCAAACAGAGCAAACACAGACAAAAGAGTGTCTGCAATCAGATTGTAGGTTGGGTTCCTACAGTCCTGGAGTCAATGGGAAGGTTCTTTCCAACTTCAGTTCAACATTTATGGAAAGGTGGCACCTTCAAGGTCAGTGTGTCTGCATCCCTGCCATCGTGCTGGCACAGATATCCCTACCTAGCTGCTAAGTTGTATCCACTTCAACTGTATTGATAAAGCAAACTTTATTGATGCATGTATTACAGAATCAACACCACCTTGGAAGAGTAATCTAGGGTCAGTTCCACCTTGTATGTTACCAAATCAAAATTTACTAAATTAAAGTTGTGATGTTCGTGCTGTCTGTGCAGGAGAAAGCTGCAATGTTGCCTGGATATGGCCAGGATGCCTACACCTGGAGTCATGAGTGCACACTAACAAAACTCTCCCAGCAACTGCATCAATTTTCCACTTGGTTTCGCCCACTTCAGCAAACATGAGATAAAGCATCAGACGTGGCCAGTAAATGATTGCTACATCCACAATGTAAATCCCTGCAACTTGCTGTACTGTTATTTGCTCAGCTCTAAGTGCTAGAGAGTTAGATAAAAGCAAACACACCCCCCAAAAGCACATCAATATCTGTTTTGTAGTCTCATTTGCATGCTTGGTATCTGGGGATTAAATGATCTTTTTGGGGAAAGTTTATAGTGCAAAAGGATACTTTCCACTCATCCTTTATTTTCAGACTGAATGGATTTTTTTTTTTTTTTTAAGCTATGGGATTCAGTGGGTTATCCATGAATATATAATTCAAACACAATTTCAGCTTACCCTAGTTTCATTCCTCAATTCCCAGTGCTAAACCCAGCCTTGTCTCTGTGCCTAGACATCTTATTCTATATTTCTTGATGTGGAATCATGGTGCAAATAATCACTCTGATATACCCACAGAAGCACATCCCTCTGCCGTATCCAGGCTTCTGGAATCCTATTTTAAAATACTTCAGTTCATCTGAACCATCTGTATTGTCAGTTGATTTACACTACAGTATGTGTGAAAGGCAAGTAAAAGAGAGGAAAGAATATCTCAGATGCATAGAGTATGTGTTTTTAGGAGCCAGAGAAGGTATTTGTCGTTGAGAGCCAATGTCATGCTAAAAGATCTCTATTGCCACTATGTGAAAGTACTTTGTAAAAACAACTAAAAATACAGTCCTTTCCCCAGAGAACTGGTGGTTCAAAGGAGGATGTCCACCATGAAGGTGTATAATAGACAGTACACAGGGAAAAGGAACAGTGGAGAGTACCACCCAAGACTATGAATACATCTTTTAATTGTAACTTGTCAAGAGACTGGAATTAAGGCACTTTTTTTCATAGTTAGGGTGTGGGAAGTCAGTCTTTTCTGAGATTTTAGGAGACCATCAGCTCTGCAGGGTAGGATGGTCTGGCACAGCAGGGTTGGGAATAACATCAAAGCAAAGGAGCAGCCTGGGAAACAGAATGGGTGAGAGCCTGGATGTTGCTGTTATCTGCAGCTGCTTTGGTGAGATGACGGAGTTACTTGCCGTACTTTTCGGTTACTGCCCATAGAAGCATCAAGATGATTTCTTTAGCTGTGACTTTTACTAAGATACCATTTGGTTTGAAACCTACTCAAAGTAAGCATTTTGTAAAACTGGACTAACAAAGCTACCTCTGACAAACACAGGAATAAAATTGAGTATTGCTTTGTCCCTTCTCCTTTACATCCTCACACCAACCTCCTCTCCAGCTCTACCCTAGCAGACTGTCCCCACACTGGATGGTGCTCAAATAATCTAAAAGCATCTTTCTGGCAGCGAGACACAGATAGCGATGCCTTCTGGAAAAACAGAGCCCCTGCAAACAATGCAGCATTTGTTAATGTTATTTTCATTTCTTAGATCCTATTAAGTCTAAAAAAGGGAAGATGGGCCCTAAATGTATTTAGAAGACATCCGTCTTTCAGAGATATTTCCTTATGCAGCCTGAAGGAGAAATCCAGCAAGGGTGTGAACGTGTTTCAGATGGACTGAAGCAAGGACATTACATAAGGTAGGGTAAAGGATACCCCCACAGGCTCCTTGGCTGTTCCCTGAAATGACCAGAGACTGCAATCAAAGGAAGACAACTTTCCAGATGATTTGAGAAACATTTATAAAGCTGGCCTTACCCTTTTTTAATCCAAATATTTTTTTTTTTTTTTTCAGCAGTTGGGATAAACTGCTCAACCAGCTTTTCAGAGGGACCCGCGAAATTACACAAGTTGGACAGGTTGCAGTTAGGCTTTCTGAAGTGCTGAACCTGTTTTGTTCAGGCTCATGGTTCAGACCCAGAAATGAGAAAAACAAGACCAAGATCACAGACCTGCCATGGTTTCAACTTCTGCAACCCTTTACTCTGTGCAAGTTGTGAGACATGGGGGAATTGTGGCCTCAGGCAGTCAATGCTCTGTTCTACCAGTCCAACACAGTAACCAGCAGCCCTCGCTAGTTTGTTTTCCTGTTTGTTGAAATCCTAGCTGCCCAAATTTCTGGAAGCTGTTTTTAAAGGCTTTTGATAAATGCCTTTTGTATGGGAGCAATTTCATATTTTGTTGGCATCATCACATAGAGAAGTATTTTCTTGATTAAGTGTAATCCTTATTAAGCTTTCTCACAAAATTATATTCCTTCTTCCCCACATTTCATTCGCAGTGTGGTCTCACTTTAGATTACTAATGTAGCCAGATGCATCTTGAATAATTTGGCTTCATGAGAAGTGTCATTCCTCTGCAATCTTTATGTTGATACAGTTGTTGATAGAGTTCAACGCTAAGCAGTCATTAGAACAGGGCCAAATCACATCTCTGCACTTGAGAAGAACAATTCTGCTCTGAAATGCCATCATGTACAAAAATGGCTCCATTTCACTCAGTGGATACCCTCCTGTAATTTTGATGGCTAGGATAACATTCCCAGCTTCCTTTAGACATGCACAGGTGATGCTGGTGAGAGCTGGCTGGAAAGTGTTCCCTGGCACCAGCATGGCTTGAGGAACTGGGTTCCATTGTCTGTGCAGGGTGTACAGAGCTTACCAACACATTGACAGATGCTTCAAATAAAGAGGGGTTTTGAAAAAGTGAAATAGAGTTGTCATAATGGTGTAATTACAAAGAAGGGGTAGGGGAAAGGAAAAGGAAAATTTAGGAAGAGCTGATATGATGGTATGGCACAGTTTTAGTAGGAATCAGAGACTTGTGCTGTTACATACAGGTGGGCCTCAAGCATGCTATCAGTTCTGAACTCACCTCTCCAGTGATCTGTGTCTTTTGCCAGAACTTCTACGACTTGTGGTGAACACAATAGTTGATACCACAGGCAAGCAACTACACGGCTCTTTCTTCCCTCATCACTGTGCATCACGGATGTCTGCAGCCAAAAACACATCTTCTTTTAATTGAATTCAAAACGTAAAAGGAACCAGCAAAGTTTTAAATTACAAGTGGAAAAAGAGAAGTTTGCAAAGCAAGGCCAGTTCTGTGACTCTGACAACCCGTGCTCCCAAATCCCTCACTCCTTAAAAAAAATGCTCAACAGTTTTGCTTGCCCCAGACTCTGCAAAGTTCAGCTCTTCCTAATTTAATCACTTAAACTCTGCTTAACTGCAAACGCCAGCATGTTCACAGCTTTCTGTAGATTGTTATCACTCCTCCTTTAGCCATTGTTTAGCCAAGCTGCATTCACAACATTCTTTTAATCCTTGTAAAATAAAGAAAAAACAGCGATCATTTTTGGATGTGCACAGAAATGCAACTTTTCCTGATGCTATCAGTGACCCACAACCATTTATTGGGTCTCTTATCCATCTGCATAAATCCAGTAGAGGGAAGCATTACACAAATGTGGTTCTACAGCTGAGGAACTATCTTCAGATATTTAGGGTCAATAAAATGAAGCAAGGTCACAAACAACCAAGGCTCTGTCTGTTTTAGTGGCTAGGTTGGTGGGGGAAGAGAGAAGGGTTGTAAAGGAATGGGACACATGCTTCCTGGGGTGGCAAACATTAATCTCCCAGTGCTTGAGGTGTATGAGACAGAGATGAAATTACTATAAATGGAGGGTATCTGGGGGGAAAGAATATTTGAATCGGATGTTCCAGAAAATATATGTAATAAAGCTTTTCCATGAAACCCCTGCATGAAATCCATAGTGTTTCATGTTGATTTAGCAGACGTAGCTCGTGGAAGTCCACATTATTTTCTTAGCCAGTTAGTTGCCTTAAAAAGAAAATGTAAAACTCAACCTTTTTATTTATTGTTCTTGTTCTTATTTCTGCCCTACTAATTTAGTTATGGCTGTGGTAGCAGGAAAAGTTGTTATAAGGCAGGACACTTACCCTGCAACATGTATGCTCCCATTGGGAGCACACAGAATCAAGTTCTCATTATGAACTCTATTTTCACCTCCCACATTGTGAGCATTGGAACAGGGAAAGAATCAAAAAATGGTCCTTGGCCTGTAAGAATATAGAATTTCTTCCTTAGGAGAAGTGAATTGAAAACTAATTTTCAAGGAAGAGAAGCTTTCTATCAGCAGTCCCATTATTTCTTATTATTGGTTTGTATGACTTTAGCACCTGGAACCTCCATCCACTATGAGGCTTTCACATTGCTGGTTGCTGCAGGCTAATGCAGGGGGAAAAATCCCTCTTTAGAAGGGAAGGAGCATGGTTTGCTCCCTTTACAGATAGACACCTGGTAAAAGGAGATGTTAAAGCACTTGTCCACGTTTATGCTGCCAGCAATGGAACCCAGATCTCTAGAGTTTGAGTCCAATGCTGTAACCACAAAACCCTCCTCTCTCCAGTTTCAGTATTTAATTAATGATGATGATGTCTGCAGCTTCCTCTTATCAAGCCACTCTTTCATCAATGATGATATTGTGGTTATTCCCCTGCTATGTGTGTGGCTGTCTTCCAGTTATATTACTAGCTCCTGAAATCATGTTCACAAGTGTAGAATTTGCTAGTCTTTCCCAAGTCCCTTCTTAAACGTGAAGCTAAACCCTGCTTTCAGGGCACACCCATTTTGTGCTACTGAATAATGTAGAGCAGTAATGGGAAAACGTGGGATATAGGGATTAGCTGAGGTCTCTGCTACCATCTGCATTGCTGCCTGAAGTGTGAGTTCTGACCCTTTCACCAGTTCAGCACTGTAAACTGTTTTGCAAAGGACTTTAAACATCAAAGGAAAATAGCCTCTTCCCTTCATGCCATTTCTGGCTAAATTGGAAGATAAATGCTGTTTGGTCTCAAAGGTTTTTCAGATATGGGTGGTTGAGTTTGTGTTGCCTATTCTGGCAATCCCCTTATTCCACAGTTCCACAATATTTATCCCTCTCCTTTTAAGCATCAGTGGAAGAGCTTTGTAAGGATTGTTTGCAACCCCCACCAGTTTCCTCTTGTCAAAACAGGACTAGGATTAAAATCATGACACAGACTTGACTCAGAACCAGTTGTAGATCCTTCCATCAACCTTACATCAATCTGAATACCCTACACTGCATGTCAGCAACATTATTTTTACTGATACTGCTTGGAGATCATCAAAAGATACCTCATTATATCATCATAAATGGCTTTGCTTCATTGTTCATCTTATCTTACTTTTATCATCCTTTTCCTGGATAAAATTGCATCGGGGGTCTGGAAAGAACATGACGTTGTCTGGCAGTCAGACTACATGATTGTTGTAGGTCCCCTCCCGTGGAAAATTATTCTATTCTATTCTATTCTATTCTATTCTATTCTATTCTATTCTATTCTATTCTATTCTATGCTAGCATCATGGTGAAAAGAAATAAAATGAGCAAGCTTCATTCCCACGTGTGATATGTTGTGTCCATATGAATATTTTCGCTTGTAACTGACAGTTTCAAGTGCATCAGTGAGATATTATTTTACATGTTTTGTGATCAAAAAGAAGGAGAAGAGGATTTAAAAGTATCCGGTGAACCCTCCTAGCTGCTGTATGAATAAATAAAACAGGCCAGGGCTCAAGTCAAGTGTCCAGGGAACATCCCACAATGGCATGGTTCAAGTCACCTCCAGAGCAGGGTGGCCACACCCAAACAG
This sequence comes from Merops nubicus, assembly GCF_000691845.1. NCBI lineage: Eukaryota > Metazoa > Chordata > Aves > Coraciiformes > Meropidae > Merops > Merops nubicus. The sequence continues at coordinate 20,055 of NW_008622251.1, read as the reverse complement.
TCTGTTGGGAAAGATCCTTGATCTACACAATGACCACATCTAAACACTACGTGGCATAATACTAGTTGGCCTGGGCAAAAGTAATTCTGTATTATGCAGTAACAATTTTTCAGTCTGGACTGTTGTGTGGCAGGGTTTGTGCCCATTCCCTGGCTCTTTAAAACGTACTGACGTGGTCCTTGCAGCTGGTCCTAGCCTTACATCAGCCATTTCTTAGCAAGAGTAGGAGAGAGTGGGATACTTCATCTGTGAAGGGTCCTACTCTGTGGACTGGGCATGCAACAGGTGGCTTTTTCTTAGGGCAGAGGTAGAGGAGAATGACCTCTTTTTGCATCTCCAGATCCTGCCTCCAGTCACTAAGGCTGAAGTACCTATGGACTCAGGGCAAGCCTTGGAGCCCAAACACATCCTCACCTGGCCTGGATAAAAACTCAGAGTAGGAGATGGCATAACAGTTGTAAGATATCCCCAGTGCTGTAATCATAATGACAAGTGTAAGTTGTGGCAGCACTGTGAAGGGGACCTGTCTTGCTGAGCACTTGATGTCTGCAATGCAGACATTTCTGTCTTAGAGCTTCCTACAATCAAGAAAGGGAAATCAATGCTTGCTACAGCACAATCAAGCTGAGTTGCTCTAAACATTTACTTTAAGATGAAGTAGACCATGCTCTAGAGATACCTGTTCTATCCTCTGTTGACACCCAGTCTAGACAATTAACTCTGATGGAGCCATATGCATGTGGTCATATGGATTGCTACCCTTGTGCCTGGCTTATAAGTAAAGTAGAAGCAGCAAAATATATGATGCCAACAATAAACCAAGACGGAGAGAAGTGAAGAAAGGGGACAAGTGGCATCCTATGGAGACATTTGTCCACCAGAGATGACTGTAAACCATTCTAAGGGCTCCTGGCCAAGACACTGGGTCATTCAGTGTTTTCTTTATTATAAAAGTGCTGCCAACTCACCACTTTTTTTTTTTTTTTCCCCTGAATTAATGCCATTTAATTATTAGATTCACTGTTTATGAATGGGAAATATTGGCTAGGGTAGCTATGGGAAGTATTTGGTTTCTTAAGGTTTCTGGGCTATTTTTTTCTGAGCAGTTTTATCTTGTAATTTTAAGAAAAAAATTTAGATACTCAGTCTGGCCTTCACTGCTGCCAACACCACCTGGCAGGCTGGTTACATATACAGAAAATGTCATCTGTCATCAGTAAAAAGCCAATCCTGCAGTCCATGCTGCAGCCAAATTACCACCCCAGACACTAGGAATTCCTCCAGAACAAGGAAGAGAGAACTGGGCTCTTATTTTGTCTGGGTTCATCAATTCTTGTGTTTTGGTTTTCATCCTTTTTGACAGAAAATAAATTTGCTGTAGCTGACCACTTGAGCACCAGCTTGTGTCTAGGTCTGAGACTGGCACATCCCCAATGTTTCAACCAAAACCAAAAGATTGAGAGGTGGAAAGGAAGAACAGCCCTCGTACTTTTCTCCAACTTTGCAATGTTCCAGAGAAGGAAAAACTTACTTACTGACCCCTGTGGTTACCAGTTTATACCTTGAAGCATGAAATTTGATTACCTTTCTCCTCTAAGTCGTCATCAAATAATCCTACTTTTTAGAATTCCAACCAAAGTATTCGACTCATTGGTCTTCTACAGAATGAATCCATCAGTCTTTCTTTGTCCTTCATATGGTTTTTGGACTTTGTTTTGCATCTGTTAGAATTCCAGTTGAATCTGAATGCACTGCTGCTTAGCAGTGCTCATAACACTTGGGCATCTTTGGACATAGTCTCTTCCCCATCTGCTTCACTGATTTGTTCCATTCAATTTCATCCAACACTTCTTGCATCAAATTCTGCTGTAATTTCCTCTGCTGAAGTTCAGCATCCTTTGTGTTTGACTCCTGGGTCTCTCCATAGTTCTAATTACAAACCTGGAGGATTTAGTTGGAATTTTAATGGTAATATAATATTAAGCCTAGAGCCAAAAAAAGTACTCTGTATTTTGGAACTACCATGAACTGAAAGGCAGATCAGGCAATGTGCTTTAAATACAAACGTGCAAAAAACATTTAAGGAGACTTATCCTTAACTTAAAACTCTTTCTGTTTCCCTTGACCAACTCATTTTATTAGGGAGCATTTAATTTGTTAAATTGTAACGTCCAGACACCTTAAAGAGAAAATTCTCCAAAAAGTGTAGTGCATATTTCATGCCAAAATGTTATTCCAGAGTTTGCCACCCATTTGTGTTTCTGTAGAAATACTTGCCTCCTACTCTTTGGCACTAGTTCAAAACCTTTTTTCTCAAAGGAGGTGCTGAAAAAGCATCTGAGTATTAATTTGTCTTTTGTGGGAGGTTTTACTGTTGTTATAAATCGTTATAAATCACAAATCAGGCTTTAAATGGGAGACTTCATAAGCCTCTCTCACTGTGTAAGGCTGTGAAAATGAAAAGCTTAAAGCAAATGTTATCTATTTAAATTGCCTCTAGAAGACTTAATGGCCTGGTTTTGACAGTGTCTGACCTTCTCTCCCAAATAGTGAAGGGAATTGTGGTGGACATCTCCTTCTACAGTGATGAACATGATTCAAAGCTCCATTTGTCAAAGGGAGCTGCTTCAACTACCACATTTATATTTGTTGGGTGGAGATTTCCAAGCATTATTAGTAAGTTACCCCGTGCACTATGTGAATTTAAGGTCTTAAGCACCACAACAGCACTTCTTGTTCTGATATCAAATATGTGTGATTCCATATGTGCAGCTCTGAGTATTTCAAAACCCCAGCCAGAGACCTAGTAATACCCTATATTTACATGACATTTTTCATTCTGAGGTATTTTTCTGCATCTGATACATCAGCCATGTGTAGGTAATTATCAGTAATCATCACTAATTGTTTTTGCAATTCTTTTCCCATTTTGGCATCAACTTCGAAACGGCAGCTTAACATGAGCTCATCAAAATGTAGACTTTGTGAAGACAAAGTTTCTGAATAGGAGCTGCAGAGGGAGTTCAACGAGACAAAGCATTCCAACTTGGAGCGCGGCCAGGACACCAAAGTCATTGCTAGAAGTCATGGGATCTTTAATGCCCACAAAGTGGTCAGGACCTCCGCTGAGTTTTATGAGTGTAATGTCTCACCCGAAGAACAACTTCTCCAGCAGCACAGTACCCCATTGTACTGCACTGGACTCCTTCGTGTGCAAGGAGAAGAGTACCATTCACTGAATCGCTCATGCCAAGGCGCCCAGCAGACCAGACTGTCTTCGTGTGTCTTCCAGCCCAGCAGACCACCTGTCTTGGCTCACCACATGTGGCTGAATGCCAGTGGAAGATGGAGAATCTCTTGGCCTTCTCAGATAAAGACGTTTTTGGGGCCTCATGGGATTTGTCCAGCTTTCCTGAATTTTGTTCATACCTTCATGCTTCATCCCAATGGTTTGCAGAGTGGAGAAGAATCCACACAAGGGCTGAACTGCTCTTCCGTTGGGTCTACAGCAGCTAGGGTTAGCATGTGAACCCTCAGGGTGGTCCGATAACGATAGGCTACTGAGAAAACGCACTGAAACAACATGACCTAACACTGCCTAGGCCAAACTACCTTTTACCACATGGGGCCATATTTCAGGTGACTTAAAGACACCAGAATAATCTGCTTAGGTGGGAGAAGAAAACTATGGACATTGCAACTGCTTTTCCACCTACTGAAGTTCTGGTTGTTTCCATCCGTGTGTGGACCCTGCTATGAGTTTAGTCCAGCAATGGTGAACTGGCACAAGTCCATGGGACAAGAACTGTGTGTAGCCCAGCACAGGTTAAAACATGGGCTTTTTTAGTTTCCACTGCCACCACAGGACTCTGATGCTTGCTTCAGTGGCTTTTGAACGTTTCTGTGCCCATATCCAACAGCCTTGCAGCAGCTCTTTGCAGAATAAAGGAAGACAAATAGAAACCTTTGGGTATGTGATGAATCTGTAGACTTGTTTTAGGATGTCAAAGCAACTGCAGTAATTATGGGATTATCCCAGATTCACTACTGACAATTCGACTAGCTGTCTCCAACTCCCTCTTCACATAGCTTATCAACTGACAGGGTTAGAAGTGAAGGCTGGGCCATTAGTTTCTGCAAAGGAAAAGGTGAAAGGTTACCTCATTATCTATATAAATCCAACTTTTAGAGGTCCCCTGGGGTATTTAGGCAGAGGTTAGAGGACTATGAACATAACTGAGTTTTCACTGATGTCCAGCCATAGACAGGTCTTTGGGGATTGTATATCTGAGCAGTTATACTTAAGAATCTAAGGAAATTTCTGGCTAAAAAGGGAGGTTTGCTATTATCTAGGTAAGAGCAGTAGAAGGTAGATATGGAAAACAAGCAGATTGGTGCTAGCTTGATCTGAAAGTGGATTTTAGATATCTAAATCCTACCGTGATTAGGATTTAGACTTACCAAAGCCTGTCCAAAGTAAAAAAGCATCATACAACATGGACTGATCTGGCTCAGTAGGCATTGCTTCCAGAGAAGATCTGGAAATTGTGGACAACCATCTGAACATGAGCTAACCATGATGCAATAAAGAGAATAGATTCAGAGCCTGGATTTAAATAAGCAAATTTTGAGTAAGAATAGAAAGTGTCTTTATTGTGGTATGTGCCACAGTAGAAATATTGTGGGTTGTCTGGGACTCTTCTTTTTTGGGTCTGGTCTCTAGCCTTCCACAGTGAAGTAGCAAAAGATGCAGAAATTTCAAGAAAGAACTATGAGGAATGTTTAAGGATCAGAAGAAGAGAATGGTTAAAGGATCGGGACCCCTCACAGTGCAGTTCCTATGAAGGACAAGACAACAAGTCATTTGACAACAATCGAGTGGTGCCCACATAGAAAAAGCCAAGTTGAGAGCAGACTTGTCAGTGCAACCAGCAAAATATTACAATAAACAGTGACTGGGAGAAGAGGCTATACAAATCAGATAATGTGATGGAACACCTTCGCTGGAAAATATGAACATAGGGTACTTTTTTTTTTTCCTGAATCATAGAGTGAGTCATAGAATCATAGAGTGGTTTGGCTTGGAAGGGACTTTAAAGATCATCTCGTTCCAACCCCCCCCCCCCCCCATTGAAACACCCCGCCCTCCCCCCCCCCCCCCCCCTCAGTGCAAAGAGACACCTTCCACTAGACCAGGTTTTTCAGTGCCTGATCCAACCTGGCCTTGAACCCTTCCAAGGAGGTGGCATCCACAACCTCTCTGGGCAACCTGTCCCGGTGTCTTGCCACCCTCACAATGAAGAACTTCTTCCTTACATCTAAATCTACCTTCTTTCAGTTTAAAGCTATCTAACCTTTTCCTATCACTACATGCCCTTGTAAAAAGTCCCTTGCCAGCTTTCTTGCAGACTCTCTGCAGGTACTGGAAGGTTGCTCTAAGGGGTTGCCCCAACTCAGGTAGATGACCTTGTACTTGGCCTTGTTGAATCTCCAGAGGTTCACATGGGCCCACGTCTCAAGCTTGTCAGGGTCCCTCTGGATAGCATCCCTTCTCTGCAGCATGCCAACCACACCACAGACCTTGATGTCCTAGGTAGGCTTACTGAGGGTGCACTCAATCCCACTGCCTGTGTCCCCAAAAAAGTTTTTATACAGCACCAGTCCCAATACCCACCCCTAAGGAACACCACTCATCACTGACCACCACTCAGACATCAAGTTACATTGGTTACAGCTCCTTGAGTACAACCATACAGCTAATTCCTTATGCACCAAGTGGTCCATCCATTAAATCCACATCTCTCCAATTTAGAGACAAGGATGTTGGGCAGTACAGTGTCAAATGTTTTGCACAAGACGAGGTAGAAGACACTAATTGCAAAGCTGTAACCTCTCCACAGAAGACCATCAATTTTGATAGGCATGATTTGTCCTTACTGAAGCCATTTTGGCTGTCACCAATCACATCTTTATTTTCCACGTGCCTTAACATGTTTTCCAGGAGGATCTGCTCCATGATCTTGCTGGGCACAGAGGTGAGAATGACAGGCCTGTAGTTCCCTGGGTCTTCCTTTTCCTCCTTTTGTAAAAGGGAGGTTATGTTTCCCCTTTTCCAGTCAACAGGAACTTCACCAGACTGCCGGAAAAATGACAGAGAGACAACAGTATGAAAACAGGGCCAAAATTATGGTTTTGTAGCATCAACTGAACATCCATGCTTCAAGTTACACATTTATCCAGGGTTTGGTAAAGAAAGCCTGATTGTGGGAGGGAGGGAGAGTAGAGGATGGAGGGAAGAAGGGAGGAAGGGAAGTAAAATATTGTTGGTTTTAATTTTTACTATGGTTTGTTAATTTTGGCATGTGGGAGGTGGAATAGCTCCTGGCTTTTCTTTTATTGTGATTATACTCTTTAATGTTGGCAAACACACCTGGAGCTGACAATAGGCATTTTTCAGTAGCACATTGTTATGAATAAACTAAAAATAAAATAATGAAGCTAAACACAAAACTGAGTGTGTGGTTTTCTTAAAGTGACACCCTAAGGCCTTGCTGTTGTACTTTCAAACTGTATAAGCCTGTCACCCTGGCAACAAACAGATAAAAGAACAAAGATATATATTAGCCTCTTGGAAGTGGGGAAAGCATTTGTAGGGCTAATTCCTGTGGTCTTTCTGCAGGTAAAAGTCCTGAGCAGTTTTATCAGAGTAAGATCTAAGCAAAGACATCAGGGTTTCCCCAGCCAATACGTCCTGATTCAGTTCTTTCTTCTACCACTTAAAAAAAAGTAAACATAAATGCCTATGGAATTATGATTGCCTGAAATAATGTACAGGAAGTAGGAGTGTAAAATAAAGACTGCTTTTGGGTGATAAATGTGTTCTTGAATGGTGCATATCAACAAAATGCTGACATACGTTACACGCTCAGAGATACAACACTGAGGCTACTGTTTTTAATTTCATAAACTTATGTCTTTATAAGAAGTATTTGTATAGTACTTGTCTATACTTTTATTCATATATTCATGCACACGCTAACATACACAAACATGCACATTAATAAAATGTGATTCCTTAGAGGCTAAGGCATCTTTGCTTAAGGATTTTCACAGGCAAAAACCATCTGGTGTTTAACCCATAGATAGGTTCGAAAGCGATTTCAAAGACCACATTGTTTTTTGCACTGGTTTGTTAAAATCTGTGGGTCTCAGTTGGTTATTTCATGGTAGTAACTCAAAAAGCAAGACAAAACGGGGCAGGGAATAACATATACTCATTGGTTTGGAAGCTGTCCCACACTTGATAAATATAAAAGATGAAAGCCACTTTTCTTCGTGCTTCCTCTCGAATTACTGTTTCTACAAAAATTCCAGGTTCACTCATAATTCCCAGAGATCTAGGGGTGTATCACCTTGACAGACCCACATTGCACGGGCTGTGGCAGTGTGGAAGAGGTGAGTATTTTCTTTGGTTAGAAGTTACAAATGTAAGAATGGTGGGCAAATACATGACACCAGCTTTGGGTGCTGGCTGTCTTTCCCCAGAGAGCAGGCTGTCACCATTACATGGTTTCAGTCATTGCTTCAGCAAGTTATTCATGATCTGAAGAAAGGATTTAGAGCAACACTGGAAACAGAAGCCAGACAAGACTCTGAAGCCAAGAAGGCTTGAAGACAAGACAAGAAGCCAGAAGACAGGACTTCTTAGTCTTCTAAGTTTTGGAAGGTCTTGTATAAGACAGAAAATGGGACTAATTACACACTGTTAGATACAGTCCTGCTCAAATAAAGCATATTTAATATGTGGTCTACTTCCTTAAAATGGATTTTATTTCACTATAGATGAGTAACAGCAATGGTTAGGCTTCTGTAAAGACAATAAATTTCACAATTTGGGGGCTCCTGGGAAGTGGACACACATATTTTTGGTATTTATTGCTTGTCCTTAGGAAATTAATCCTGAAGAAAGAGTTTCTCCTTCTGAACAATATCCTGAAGACATGTATCTTTACACTCATTATTAGCAGGTGGCATCTGGGTTGAGACCACAGGAGAAGAATTTAGCAGGTGGTCTTGTGACGTGACTCATATCACTTCTGCTTTCTGCTTCTAAGAAGAAGTGAGGGAGGTTCATCAGAAGAATAGCTCCTACCAAGGAGGACCATGCCAACAGGAAGCAGTATCAGTGACTCAGTGGGTGGCACACTCTCAGTCTGAGCTAGTGCTGCTCCCAAATGCCACCCAAACTGATGGTAGGAGGGTTGGCCTGGTACAGAGATAGTATCTTTCAGACAAGAGGGACAGATCATAACCCAAATTCTCATGATCTGTTTTCCTCTAATTGTGATTTTTCTTTTTTTTACTATTAAGTTGGGAACTGATAGTTCTCTAGAACTGGCAGTTCACTGGAAAAAAAACTGATGAGTTTAAGTAAGGAGTCTGGTAGGCTACACTGTTGAGACATCTCCTTGAATTCAAGAGGCTCTGTACCATACTCTGTACCATGGCTACTGTTCACTCCCAGCTGGATCTATGTTGATATGATACTAGATTGGCTCCCTACCTGAAAGAGACCATGAACCAGTCAGAGAAGGCACACATCATTCCATGGCTTGAAACAATGTGATCCAAAGCATCTAGCAGAAGAAACATTTGGCAAATTTGACAAAAATCAATTAATAAAACAAGTACTTTTATTTTTTAAAATCAACCCCACTAAGCAAGGATGGCAACCCTGCAATATCTTTCCCAGAAGAATGTCAAGACCATTGTGCTACACAAAACCAGATAACTTTCCCTTTTTCTCTTCAACATGTGGCATAGAGAGCATTTGTGCTCTGATATTCTAGAGTCAGTGGAAGCTCCAGGGACACAGGATCTCTTAGGCTGAGCCTGAGTGGAAAAACAGTTTTTCTTCCCAGAAAAGCACTTTAGTCACCAACCTGTTATACAGACCAAGAGCCATCTCTGTCACTCTGTGCGGTGAGGATCCTCCATCCATGACTGCATGTTCATTTTGCTCTGGGAGCACCTACCAGCATGAGTCCATCCAGGAACGTGTAGTCTGGGCTAAGGTGTGAGGTAAGCACCTATCTGCTCAGCCTTGTGAAGACTGGCAGTCTAAACATCAGTAGAAGTAGTCTTGAGAGTAATTTTGAAATCTAACAAGTGTGTACAAAATTGAAGTATCACTTAGACGTTAAATTGTTGGAATGAACACCTCCATTCCACCTACACCTTGTGTCAGCTCTGGCCAGAAGTCATTTGCTACATTTGCCTGTCAAGCTTGTGATAGAGTCAGGAAATTACCTCTTTAGTCATGAACCTCAGCTGGCTCCTAAGTTGCCCTTCCAGTTACTTTGTGAAGTGGTTTGCTCTAAACCAGCCTGCTGGTTGACCTGCAAGAAGAACCTGGACTCCACCAAACCTCTGCCCTCCCCTAAGACAGACACCTGCCTTCTGTTCCATCTTGCCTCTTGGGCTCGATTTGTCCCAGCTGGCAGTATGGGTAGTGGGCAGAGAGTTCTGAGCTTCCTTAGGAAGTACTGGATTTATCAGGTGTAGCAGAAGATCACACTGAAGTGTGTCTTTCATACTCCTGTTCCATTCACATGGACTCTAGTAGTGGCCTTTCAATATTAAAAGGAGCTTATAAGAAAGATGGGGACAGACTTTTAATAGGGCCTGTAGAAAAAAGGACAAGGGGCAATGCTTTAAAACTAGAAGAAGGTAGATTTAGATCAGACAAAAGGAAGAAATTTTTTAATGATGAAGGTGGTGATACACCAAAACAGGTTGTCCAAAGAGATTGTAGGTGCCCCATTCAAGGTCATGTCGGATGGGGCTCTGAGCAGCCTGCTCTAGTTGAAGATGCTTCTGGTCACTGCAAGGAGGTTGGACGAGATGATTTTTAGAGATCATCTCCAACCCAAAGCATTCTGTGAACCTGTAATTGCTTCTGTAGAGACAAATCCTCCATGTTCACAGAAATCTCCACTTTAAAGCAGTGTAAATGAAGAAATAAGCAACAGAGACAGACATCCTCCTGGATTTCCAAGAGATATGAAAAAACCTTCCATATGATTTTCTCTGCTGTGTAGTGACAGACCTCCAGGCAGCACAAACTTTCATAACTTCCTAGAAATCTGTGCAACCATGGCAAGTCTATACCATAGCTGTCTATAGCAATGAATGAAGCATTCAAAGAAACTCAGGCCAATATGTTTAGCTAATGTAAATTAGATTGGATACTTTGACTTTGGTGCAAATGCAATGATTTACAAAGCCCAAGGCTATGGGCCAAAGCTTTTATTGTGCCTTTCAGCCATTAAAGATGCTCAAGAAATAACTTCCTAAAAATAGAATTTTTCTCCTAGAGAAGAGTGAGTATAAAAGAAGCCCAGGGATGAGGCTGGCTCTAGGTAGACTTTTACATGTTCACAATTTAAAAAAAAAAAATTTAAAAAAATTTATGCTGGAAATGCTCCAAGATGGTTTTTTTTCTTCCCAGAATGGAGATCTAGGATATTTTTGTTTGTATCTTGATAGTTTTTATTTGATGATAATTTATAGGCCAGCTGATGTCGGCATAATGACAGTTTAGTATGATTTCTTCTTCTTTTTGCTCAGCAGTGTTGTATTTATTGACCTGTTAAGTTTCATTTTAGTAAGGCCTGAACCAATGGAACATAACTGAAAAATTCCCACAGTGTCTCTCCACACACATTACACTCCCCCTCGTGCTTTACATCTTCATGATATATTAAAGGCTTCTAATGTCACCTTCAAGAAATACCCAACTTTTGCTCATAAATAATTTTTAACTGATTTGACTTTTCTGAATATTTGGAGGTATTATTTTTTTATTCCCTCTCTGTCTCACAAAATGACAAGTTCAGGGGCAAAGAGTGACTGACCCACAGGAGACGTTTCACAACTCTAAGCATAGTTCAGATGTCACCAAACCCACTCAAGAGGCCTCTGTGGAGT
>NW_008622251.1:0-9042 GCF_000691845.1 Merops nubicus | reverse complement strand
TTCAGCAGGTTATCATTTTCCTACTGTTTGATTTGTGGTTACTCTGCTTCAGTAACTGTAAAGAAATTAGTTCCTGGCTAGACAGGAACTGGTAAAATGAAAATGCTGTTGATAGAGGTGTTACTGACATGGACATTTTATTTTCCTCTGTAAGTGATATTTATGCTGTCTTGTCCCCGTGCATCTTCTAAAGTCATTACTTATTAATTGCTCCATTGGTTTTTTGGTTTGTTGTTGGTTTTTTTTTTTTTCTTTAACATGTAGAAGGAAGCACTTTTTCTAGAAGTCTTTTTCAGGTATTTCTTCTTTGCATTCACATATCTATTTTTTATGGTTTGCAGTCAGCTTTCACTGAATATAGAGCTGCTCTGCTGCCTCTCTTCCATGAAGCTTCTCTTCCATTGTCAGATGTCAATGCATTAATGCATGCACTTAGCACACAGAAGAAATACATGTGAATTAAGACTACAGAGCTGAAGACTGCTGAAGGCTGCCAAAAAGAAATACCAAATCCAGCTTGCACAAATAAAATCTAAATCAAAAATTTACATAGCTCCTCCAGCCTCACTCATGATACACTGAATTTGTCCTATAACATGCCTATTTTTTTTATAAACATGTGTTTTCAGGGATAGATTTAAACTAAGAATAAATACAGGTTTTCCAATACAGGTGCAGTAGAAAAGACCTTTCATTATCTTGCTTATATTTTCAACCAATTCCTGCTCAGACAATAAATAAGCCAAAGATGGATGTAGTCTATGGAAATGTTGCTGTTTTGAACTTATTTTCCTTTCAAGGAAAATAAAAGTACTCAGACACAAAGTTCACTATACTTTGGCGTATTAAACCAAAAGAAAAGAAAAAAGAGAAGAAAAGAGAAAAGAAAAGAAAAGAAAAGAAAAGAAAAGAAAAGAAAAGAAAAGAAAAGAAAAGAAAAGAAAAGAAAAGAAAAGAAAAGAAAAGAAAAGAAAAGAAAAGAAAAGAAAAGAAAAGAAAAGAAAAGAAAAGAAAAGAAAAGAAAAGAGAAAAGAAAAGAAAAAAAGAGAAAAAAGAGAAAATCTATTCTCCAAGTTACAACAAGAGTGTTTTGGTTTAGTTGAAATTTGAAAATAAAACTTACTTTTAAACAAAAAAAAAAATATCCATTATGTTTCTTTTCAAAAAATGCCAGAAGTTATCAGTTGGGGTGTAATCACTTCAGAATCTGTTTCGTTAAGAATTGTGCTAAAACTGGACCTTCCCACAAAAATTTTTAACTCTTTCTAAAGAAGATTTATAAAAACTATTTGAAGAACTCTACTAGAAGGCCCCTAATGTTTAAATACACAGGATTCAAGAGTTAGAATAATAAATTTTCCTCATTAGTGAGGAGTCACATTTGCTTTGACTAAAGTAAAACCATTAATAGCATACATCTGTTCCTACGCTTGTCCAGTCCAATTCAATAGGGAAAATGAGTTTCATTGTAAGCTGTTTTGGTAACTTAAGTGCAACTTTTTGCTCTAAAGTCTCCTAATTCAGTCCTGGATGTCTGCTGACATGTTACCTGCCACTCAGGCATCACCAGATGCTGACAAGATCTACCTCTGTGTCAGGTTTCTCTGTAGCTTGAGTTTGCCTCTAAAGCAAACTTAAGTAGATTCTCTTGGAGAAAAAGTGTGATAGCAGCTTAGTGGTTTCTGAACATGAAAAGCTTTTTTAGATAAGAGGAGGAAGTCAAGCAAAAATGCTAAGAAAAGCAAAGCTGAAGAATCAAAAAGGTCCAGTCAAAAAGTGACTTGAGTTCATGCACCCTGTGGCACCTGAGTGAGTGGGTTACACAGGCAGTCAAACATCCCAGCAAGAGCAGCCTGTGCCTGCTAGACCCTAGAAAAGATGCCTGGAGGTCAAAGCACTGGTGTCCTTTGCATCCTGAGAACTGGATGTGTGGGAAATCTTCCCAAAGCAGTACTGATGTGGCAGAGCACAGGAGTCATATACTCTACAGTGCACCCTTGTAATGGTTGAGTCAGAGAAATCAGAGATGGAAAATGCACTTAGGTCACTTGGTCCATTCCCCAACTGTTTAAAAGTTGCTCCCTACAATGTGTTCTTCATTGCTTTGTCTAGTCAGCTTCCCCCTTTTCCCTGGGGGGACCATTCCACGTAGTAATAGACCTCGTTGTTAGGAAAATTTTCCTGATGTGCAGCCTAAATTTTCCTTGGCTCACGTTCATCCCACTACTTCAGTTAAAACCTCCTAGTCAGCTCTTAACTTCTCTCCACCTCAGGCTCTTTTCTTCCATCAGAGGAAACAAATGAGTCTGATTGAGTAAAGCCCTGTGCGTTTAAAAAATAACGACAACCTTACCTCCTAAGAGTGACAATCAAGAGAAAATTAACATAAAATGTGCAAATTGCCTTATTTTATATGGAAGAAATTAATAAGCTACTGGAATCTTTTATCCCATGTCGGTTGGCATGGCTTGAAAAGTCCAACATCTACCATCATTTGCTAAAACACATGGAGTCAGGTCCCATCTGGAACAGATCAGATTGCTCTGGCTGGTCAATCAAAGCTGAAAGTCACACGGAAATTTAGATCACCTAAAGGCCTGTGAGTTCCCTTTCCAATCAAGGTTAAGGAACAGAGCGACACACCACTCTACTAGTCCACTTCACTGGTGACATACTTCATGGACTGTGGGACACTGGTGACTGATGTCACCAACAGTTTCTCTGTTTTGGAGAATCTGGAAGAAGCTGTGGGGTTTGGATTTCAGCTCACAGACAAATTAACTTTTGAATTCAGTGTATTCTCCTAGCAGATCCACATGAGGATTTGATGTTTTGATTCTGCTGACAGGGAGAAGAAATGTCATTTTCTATTGACTCAAAATAAACACTTTCCAAAAATTCTGAGGAAATTAATAAAGTAGCATTGTAGATGAAATAAAATGCTTCAGTTAATTCTTGAACTATGGGCATGGATTTAGTACCTTTAATATAATAACTATTAAGAAATAGGAACAGTCTTTGGTGCTTTTCATGGGCCTCTTATTTTTGTTTTGTGACAAAAACAATTTGTTGCTGTCCCCATGAATCACCAAGTGCTTCAGCTGGCCCAAATACGCATTTTTTCTGTTCAAAATATGTTTTGAATGACAGTTATAAGCAGTAAAGCTCTTCACAAAGGCTGTTCCAACACGATCTGTCTCTGAATAAAGTGAGATTTCAGCCAAAGTTCAAGAGAAATGGGAAATCCAGACTGAGTAGTAGATGGGAATGATGTGGATCAAATGAGATGTTGACACTATACGATGTACAGCAAGTGTCTGGGAACCACTTCCACAAGCAAAAGCAGTAGTGAGAAGTTACTGTTTCTGCCCAGCTTATTTTAAGAGAGACAGTCTACAGCAAAACCCAGCAAGAGGTTGTGGTAAACTTTTCTGTCTTCAGCTTCTACATTACTGAATTCCTCTTTGTTGAGGGGAAGATTTCGGTTTCAGGGTATCGCTTGCTATTAATAATTGCTTGTAGTGTTATGGCATTTAAAATCTCCTTCCATGTTAAACTTTGCATGATGGCAGAACAAAACCAGCCCTTGCTCTGAAAATGTACAATTTAGGTGTAAACCAAATCGGGGCAGAGGGCAACTAGGATTACAGAGGAGCAGATGGACAGCATTGCTCAGTGCAGTGGTCCTGGCAAACCCAGGAGAAAGGAGAAGGAAGCATCCATTCACGCCACCGGGAAACCTGGCCCAGAGAATTTCATCTTTATTTCCTTTAAGGCTAGTACTAATTGCCTTGCATTTCACTATGTAACTCTTCATGGCTATGTCGAGAACAGAGCTTCAGTGTGTCAAGGGAAAAGAAAATTCCATGTGGGAGATGACCAGAAGCATCCAAGAAATCACAAAATATCATGCCTTTTAGCAGACACGTGCAGTTGTGTGACAGCAAGGTCTCCCAGCTCAGCCAGAGGCTAGAAAAGTCCCTCTGTCCAGGCTCATTCAGATGCTGGGCAGTCTGGGAGTGGTGTTGCCTCAGTGCTCCTCTGGCACAGTGGCCTCCAAACCCAGGTGAGGGTATCATCACCCACACTGGTGGCATAGTATCTTCTCCCATGACAGCCAAAGAGCATCTTTCACTGAGTTGGCAGCTGTAGACTCAGGATGTAGCTTTGTGGTTATGGGTGCAACCAATCTCCTGACAGGTGTCCTGGCTTATTGCTGACAGACCAAAATAAATTGAACAGAAACCCAAAGAACGCTACAAAATGCTGTAGTGAAAGGTCTGGGAGGAAGCTGGAGGCACATAGACCATTTGGCTTTGTGGGCAGAGATGGATGTCCACACGGGCATCTGGCAGAGGGTACCTGCTCTGTGCTCCCCAGGGGGAGCGATGCTGAATAACCATCTTGTCTGCAGGAGCTCGCCCCCTCCTCGGCTCGCTGTGCTGCCAGCTTGCAGCTGGGCTAATGTGAAGGAATGCACTCCCTAGCAATGCTGCTTTATAAATTATTTTTACTGGGGGATTTGAGTGTCGTTGCAGTGAATGTGTGTACAAATATTGGAAGAACAATGTGCTCTAGAGAAAACAAAGCGAAAAACCACCCGGCTTCCTATTCCTCCTGGGTAAACCCGTGATTTCTCCCACCTTCTTGGGTTGCAGTCTAATACAATATTGTACAGCCTGCTGCCTCCTCCTGCTGGAGTAACAGACACTGCGTACATCACTCAAACCCCATGAAGTTGTTTAGCTTCCAGTTAAACATCCTGAGGAATTAAATCTCTGGGAGAAGGAAATGACCTGGGTGTCCCTCTGGGTGCTCTCCTGGCACAGGATAACTCCTGGCATCGGGCTGGAGCTAGATGTTTTGCAGGGATTTCCAGTTTTACTGTCAGTTCTATCCTCCTGAGCTCCCAGTTCCCCTCTTATAGCTCCTCACACATCTATCCAGGCTCAAATAAATGTGATATATTAATGCTTCACCAGTTTGAAATGAACTGCAATTACCAAACAGAGGATTCGTTCCATTTACCTCCAGCCATCTGGCTTAAACTTGTTGTCAGGAAAGAGGGATGGACAGAAGTCAAATGCCCTCCAACTTCTTTTAAATATGTTTCTTAGGCTAGGATGAATCACATGCTGAAAACCCTTGCCTGTAGAGGAATCTACAAACCCAAGTTTTAGATGATTAGGGTGTAATGACTTAAAACCCACTTTCAATATTTGTTTATAAAGCAGCTGTGAAATATGAGATCAGTGTGTTTAGGATATTGATGGTGGAGCCAAAGGAGGTTGTGATGATCACCCATGCTGACCCTAGGAATAACAGCCTGGTCTATAACCTTCAAAATTTTGCTCATCCAGTGTGTTTCAGGTTTTTTATTACAAAACCAAAGCAGCATCTGTCAACTATAAAATTAATCTTGCCCTATGAATTGCTGCCTTTGTAAATAACAAGGCAGCAGAAGAGGAGGAAGAAGGAGAGACTGAAGATGTTCCAAGAAAGAGAAGGCCAACATGGGATTTGTAATAATTTAACAGCTATTGGAGTGTGAGCCCATCAGGTTGCTTCTGCCCAGGCTTTTGAATGTGTACCAAGACATTGTAACTTTCAGCTCCTTGCTCTCTGAGCTGAATCAAAATGAATAATTCAGAGAGGAAAGTCTGTTGAATGGTTTGCCATAGGTTATGAGGTTCTGTCACATCAGAGTAGCCTGGACATGTCATCTCTGCAGGTGCTGGCAGACAGCTGGGACATGGTGCAGGGACGGTGCCAGCTGCAGCGAGGTTTCTGTCCTTCAGCTGCTCTGCTGCCAGCTTCAGATGCTTCAGGAGCTTTTGTGAGCAGCGCTGCAGCGTTCAGCTGGTGGAGCACCATGTGTGCAGCAGCAGCTCGGCACCAGAGTGATGCTGCTAAGCAATCAGAAAGAGGCGGTGGGGCTGGCAGCGCCAAGCCAAAGTTAGATGGTTGCAGATGAAAGCCAAGAAGAGCAAACAAAACCTGAGACAGAGGCAGCCTTCTTGCCACGGAAGCAACGCAGTCAGAGCAGCCGCTTGTTTTTTGCAGTGCTTAAGTTGTTCAGTTAAGTTGCACGAGTGAAATAATTCCAAAGGGACATGAGACTATTGAACGCACCCAGTAGAGAATAATGCATGTTACTGAATGAGCAGCCCATGGGCAGGAATCCTCTTTGCCCAGCAGTGAAGCCCTTTTGTGCCATGGTGGGGCTGCCCAGACATACCTGAGCTGGGTTTTTACCAGCTGGCTAAGGCACTGCTAACAGAGCTCAGCATGGGCTGCCCACAAACCCTGCATGTGAATTTGGAGAGGTGGCTCCTGCGGCTGCAGCATTAGCAGAGCCTTGGCTGGGCTTAAGGCTGGCTCAGGTTGGTCAGGACTGAGGTTCTCACTTCGGCAGGACCCTACCCACAGACAACCTCTGTCTGTCTTGTCAGCTCTGGAGCCAGTTGTTGTGCCCATGTGAGAGCCAGCAGCGGTTACCAAGTCAATCTGAAAGTTGCTAGTTCTGGCTACAGGCTCTGGTCCTGCTTTGTTGTCCAGATGCTGAGGGACCAGACAGCTCTGAGTCTAGACTGCAAGGATGTTTAGCATCTAATATCTCTGACTGTGGTACCACAGAAATCTCAGTCCTGTAGGAAGAGGCTCAGGAATAGCATTATTCCCTCCCTGCCAGCTGGATCACACTTGTGGCATCTCTGAGAAAGAGCACAGTCTTTGCAGCTGAGTATCTAACGCTGTAGGCAACTTTTTCAGGCTTTTTCTGGATTTGCATGCCATGGAAGCTGTTCTCCAATGCCTTAGACACCTAAATGAAGCCAGCTCCAGCCTTGGTTGATAAAGCATCTGCAGCTGCACAGTAAGATTTTTTGAAGTTACCTGTAGAGAGCAATATGGCTGCAACATGGTTGCAACTGATGCTCTTGAAGTTCTTTTCCAACCCGAATGATGCTATGAATCATTCCCTTACACAGATCCAGAAAACTCCACTGAGATTTTCATCAGCATTAGGCCATGAAAGGTTACTATTCAAAAACAACAGGATAAACCAAGTAAAACTATGTACAGAGGGAGAATGTGCTATTTATTTATTACCATGTCAAACTGAAAGAGGGAAAGGTGGGTAAATATAAAAAATATTCCTTTTTATTTTTTTTTAACCCTAGAGCTTCCCCTTTCTTTCCTGACCTATATTTCATAATGCATGGAGGAAAAGTGATAAACTTTTCTTTACTTTTGCTTTTTTAGTCTATGGAAATGACTGTAGCTAAATTAAAAGCCAAAACATTTTTAAGATACTCCTTTTATCTCCTTTTGTTGAAACACACAAAACTAAAAGGTAGTGTAGGCTATCTATGAAATGTCTTTCTTTTCAGCTTTTTTGCTAAACACATCAGAGGAAAAAAAATCTGATCAGCCCCAGAAAAAACAACATGATTGAACAGGACAGTTGCTTTGTCTGTCAGGCACAGACTCAAAAATATGGGTAGGTTTATATATAAATACATATACAGTAACCAAAACCTCAAATTCAAATACACCTGAGCTTTGGGGAAGTTTGTATATTCATTCAATCTTTGTGGCTTAGGCTCATCTGTAAGAGAAATATTTGCAAATAGACAGAATACTTCCTCTTTAATCTTATCTAGCAATCTGTCTGTCTGGGTTTTTCCTGGAGGTGGCCTCAGATCCTGATATCTGAGGGCTGCACGGCTAAATTAAGGCGAGATCATACCCAACTTCACAGAGGCCTTTATGTTCTCTTGTTTGCCACGAGAATTTGTTTCATTTTAATTCATTGGGATGAAAGGCAGAGCAGCCACGTAGCCTGGCTCAGCCTCCACCGGCCCTGTGCTTGGCTCACCTTTGGGAAAATACCTTGTTTTGACTGATGGGTATTTGCTCTATGGGCAGACTGTGGCTGAGATGCACAAATTGGCTCTGCAAGAGCCACGAGTCCTCTTTCCTGGGGCTCTCCCAGAGAGCCACACACATCCCAACCCCCGGCTCCCAGCTCTGCTGCCTGTGCCAGGCCAGGCAGCATCCAAGGGTACTTCACCAGCTGCTCTTCAGATCACATGCCTTGGAGAGGCAAGTCCTGGATTCATGTTCAAGAGCTCCTTCCCCATCTACAAAGAGGATTGTTTGAGGTTTCACACCTTCAATGCCACCTTTAGGCAAGCCGCCGCAGCTTGGCAATAAGAAGATGGTGAAATGCTGGGACCTATCTGCATGTACCTGGCTAATTGTTGTAAATTAGCTTGGTCCATTTATGCTTTTGAAGAACCCCAGGCACCACTGGCAAGTAAACCAGATACCCTCCAGCTAAGCACCTTCAGATCATGCTGTCCCAGAGGACAAGAGGTGGATGAGGCTGTTTGGTAGCTGTTCAGACCAAGTTCTGCTCAGACAACTACCCTGCATTGTACTGTGAACAATTTATCACAGCACTTACCTGCGCTGGTAATTGCAATTACCCCTGAGATTTAATGCACCGGGAAGGGCTCCAACTTCAACAGAGCTGTGACATGCAGCACAGATGGAGAGAAATAGGAAAATTTTTCAGTTTTATTGTGTTCCTTCCTGTCTGTCTCCGCCCACATTCCTCAGAGGGGTTTTGTCACCTCCTCGAGCATTTTATGGTGGGTAACTTCTCACCACTTCAGATTCTCCACACTCCCTGTGCAAGACCTCACCAATTCCTACCAGTGCTTGTGTGGTTAATGGGTGAGAGGAGGGGAGCAAACACATCTGAAAGGAATGCCTGGAATATAAACAATTTTATTAGCAAGACCACAGAACTGTTTTTTTTTAATACATGCATCCATTTACAAGGAGC
This sequence comes from Merops nubicus, assembly GCF_000691845.1. Lineage (NCBI taxonomy): Eukaryota > Metazoa > Chordata > Aves > Coraciiformes > Meropidae > Merops > Merops nubicus. Next base: position 188 of record NW_008622251.1, on the reverse strand, counting down.
AAATAAACAAACAGAAAGCCCACTGGGGAGCCGTGAGCGGTGCCAGCGAGCACTAAGGCGGTGGGGTGCCCCGTGCATCCTGCTGCGGTGCCAGGGACGATGCCAGCTGTGTCAGGGCCCGGGCGATGACGGAGAGGTGGCCGTTCATGGTCCGCAGCTCCGCCAGGATGTCGCCCACGTCGGCCGAC
>NW_008622250.1:2580-5776 GCF_000691845.1 Merops nubicus | reverse complement strand
GTACAAATATATACAAAGTCAGTACCAAACCCAGCTCCTCCTGGAACATGTCACTGTCACCCCTGGATGGGAAGCAGCCCCTGGAGAGAGGGTCCCAGGCTGGACTCGGCCACAGATGGGGCCTGGGGACACGGAACTCAGTCCAGGAACACAGGGCTTGGGATCAAAGGCAGGATGGATGAAGTCCTTCTTGGATGCCAGCCACTGCAGCAGCAGCAGCCAGCAGCCCAGCAGCAGCAGAAGACAGAAGAGAGAGAGCAGAAGGGGCGAGGGAAGGGCTTGCCCTTCCTGATCCCTCAGCTCTACTGGCTATGATGGCTGTGGGATGGAATATCCCACTGGTGGATCTTGGGGTCAGGTATCCTGCTCACTCCTCCCCGCAGGTGCAGGGTACTCTCTGTCCTCCTCCGTGTGGGATACAAGCTTAGCAGTGGCCTTGGTCTGCACACCAATCCCTGGCAGTAACTCTAAACATGAAATGTTATCACTGCTAAAGCCAGATAGTTTATGAAAACTCTGCTAACTTCAGGCAGAGCAGTTAATTAGAAGAGCTCTAGCTAAAAAGTAAAATCATTGAGCAGAACCAGCTCTATTTTACCTAAAACCAGGACAAGCTCATTTAAATGACACTATGTACTTTTGTTTGACTGATGAAAAGCAATACATACAAATACATGTTATTCTGAACTAGATAGATACGTAACCCCCCTGTGAACAGCAGACTAATAGATATGTTTTGAATAAGATGAATTTAAAACTCAAGAAGTTCACACCACGGCTTGATTCTAGTTCTAAATAGACCCAACTGGACATAACATTCTGGAATAATTATGATGTAGCTTTTACAAAGAGTCTGGTGGCAGTGAAAAAACCTAGGTGCTTAACTTGTGTAATTTTTTTGAAAGACAGTGATTTCAGCTGGACAGTTTACCAGTATGACAAAAAAAAAAAAAAAAGAATACAAAACCTTGAGTATATGCAGCATATCATCACTTTTAACAGTGGTCCAGATTCAACTCTGGATTTCAGTTTCTTGAAATTTTTTGTTAGTTTCTATCTGCTCTGAAGCTGGCTCACTGGCTAATCCAAAGGTGGCCAACGTGTACTTTTTGAACTGTATGCATCTACTTTGGAGAGGACTTGCTGAATAATTAAATCCATGGACTTTCCTCCAAACAGCCTCTGTCATGTAGGGGACACAGGACAACACTGTTCAACTCCCAACTGCGAGTTATTCTAGTGACATCCTTCCAGTAGACCTAGATTCAAATTATATGAGGTTCTGAATATTTGATTAGAATATGCGAAGTTGCAGGTCCCACAGTCAGTGCAAACAGCACAGCACATAATCTAGATAATAATAAAGAAAAGAAGGAATAACTTTAGACTTATTTACCTTGGTCTGTTTTAAAACTAAGCAAGAACTCACTCATGTATATATCTCTAAGTGTTCCTATGGTGATACATCCTATGATTTTTAATGCTTGGAATGGAAATGAAAATTTGTTGTTCATACTTTTAATTTCAACTTTTTGGCACCTTCACACTTTATTTGATCTCTTTGTTTCGACTTCCTATTTGCTACTTGCATGTTCTAAAGCCATGCTTTCCCCCGAATTCTTTGGCTACTGAAATGAGGTAGAAATTAACTAGGGCTTATCATAAATTTGGAATTTAAGCATTCATTTCCTAATTATTACTCTAGGAGCTCTTCAGCTTTTATTTGATGCATATTTTTTTCTAAACTGACTTTATGTCTTGATGAAGGTAAGCCAATTTTCATTGTTTTCTGTCAAACTTAAATCTAGGCACAAAGTGTATTTCACTTCATGCCTCCTCTATTCACTCAATCCCCATGTCCTCTAAAAGTAGGTGGAAAAGAAAGAAAACTACTAGAATACTTAAGTCTTATCTTGGCTCAGAAATTGAGCCTGTAGGTACCTGCACAGCTTATAAAGTTGTTGTAATATTATAATAAATTCTATAACACTGTTTTGTTCATCACAACAACATAACAGAAGCCAAATAACAAAAATACAATATAATTCTATATCTTTCCGTATTGTTAAGTTTTTCTTCTCATTTATTTTGTAATTTTTATATGTAAATATATGAAAAAGTTTTATAGCTTAATGTTATTTAGAGTAAATTAAAAATAAATAAACAAAATACTAGTTTTACAACCACTCATATGTGTCCTGGCTTTCTGACTAAGTTGTCTTTTATGTTGTCTATTTGCTGACTATAACTAGATATTCATGTATTAGGAATTCCAGTATGAAGAAAAGTTTCATAATTACTGTGTTTTCCTAACATAAAGAAAAAGCAACACCACTTACATCGGCTTAGATGAGATCTATGCAGACAGATCTGCAAATGTATGTGTAAATAGGTCTGTCTACACACAGATCAAATAGCACATAAATCTAACAGTCCTTACCATTTATTTTTTTCTGTCTTATATTCAGGTAAAAGTTTAAGTAAATAAAAGAATAAAAGAGTTTACTACCAATACATGATGGCAGAGGATAGTCCCATGCCCTTCTTTCTCCAGTCATACACTTTAGAAGACTACTTCCATGGAGTGTGTAACCTGGATTGCATCCATAAATTATAGTGCTTCCAGCAAAATGGCCTTGGTCACTCATTTTATATCCAAACTGTGGCACACCAGGGTCCTCACAATGTGAAAGCTCAAAACCTGTGGTAGGAATAAAAAATGGGAGTTGCAAAATCAAACAGATATGTACATTAATGAAATAACTTTTTTTCCCTTTACTAATGGAAATAGGACATTTTCAGACAATGTAACAGAAGATTTCAGATTTTTTTTCTGGTTTGGATTAAGCAGAGTGACTGTCTATACCCCTCATTTAGAGCATGCAAACCAAACTGTGCCAAAACATCATTTTTTTTTTTCCTGAGAGTGCAGTTAAAGACTGAGAAGGAATTTCATTATCAATCAGTTCTAAAATTATATGATAAATTATAAAAAGGCAGTTAAAGTGACTGCCCATTTGCTTTCGTGACAATCATTTGTGAATAGACATATAAAGGCTCATAAACACAGCTGCATTGTAGATTTGTTGCTATTGTGTATAGTTACACCGACAGCACAATACCACCTATGGCACGAAAGAAATACTGTCATATTCACCACTCTCTACCACAATCCTACATTCAGTAGTTTCTAAAT
>NW_008622250.1:0-2549 GCF_000691845.1 Merops nubicus | reverse complement strand
AAGAGTGATAATGATGATATAGAGAACTGAAGGCAAACAATCTGGGTATTTTTGAAAATTAAGAGAAGTGGAGCAAAAAGGAAACAAAATGACTTATCCATTTTCAAAGGAACAACTAAGATAACGAGAAAGCATATTAACATCTTGCAAAATGTAAACTGAAATTTGGTGAAAAGATTTCCTATTCCAAATAAGCTTTTGTTACTAACTGAGAAGCAACTTGAAACCTCACTTTGTTTAAATCAAATGTATTTTATCAATAACATACAGCTCAAACTCTTTATAGGAAAAAAGGCACTTCGTGTCAGATTGGTATTCTTATCTGTAGGTGATATCGGCACAAATGAAGGGTTCTTCATATATGTACTGTTCAGTGAAATCATTTGCACAGTATTTGACTATCTGGTCAACAGCTGGTAGCCTTTCACAATCTCTTATCAGATACAGAATCATTACTATTGATTGATTGAAAAAGTGGTATCACTTTATTTTGCAGAAAAAAAAAAAAAAATGCTTCTGGTTGGTTAAGGCTGTTTACTAACATAAGGAGAAAAAAAAAATATAGGCCAAATTTTGTATCTTCCCAGTTCTTCCTTCAGCTCATTTAATGTCTCACTGAAAATGGCTCACCTCCTGAAAAGCCTCCACAGCCTCTGAACTGAATTTTTCTCATTCCTAGCTAAGCTATTGTTTCCCAATACAGACTGCACTGCAGAAGAGCTAAAAGACATTAATATGAGTTCCAGATGAGGAACCAGTTTTGATATTGCTGGTCTGGATACTTACTGACCAGGTAGAATTACTTGTCTTCTAAGAACGTTATTGATCATACTGTGTGAAAAGAAGTTTAAATATGCTTTGATCCCTGAGGGACACTGTGGTGCTTTAGCCAAAGGTGGCAGCCGGGCACCACGCGGCCTCTCGCTCACCCCCAGTCCCCGCAATGGAGGGAGAAATTGCAGAAAAACACAAACTCCGTGGGTTGAGATAAGGAGAATTTACTACAAGAACGCAGAAGGAAGAGTAAACAACAACAGTAACAGTGGGTAAAACAACATTATAACAAATTGTACAAAGCAAACAGCTCCCCGCATGGGCTCCAGACAGCACATACCGCAGCCTGCACACCACCTGGACCCAGAAACCCCCAGTCAGGAACCCACCCCTGCCCCTAGCCCCAGCCCCAGCCCCGGCCCTGCTGCCCGAGCACGGGGTCAGCCTGGCAGCGAGTGACCCCCAGCTGGGCCAGCTGCTGCTCACCTGCAGCTCCCTCCCAGCTCTGGGGGAAAACCAACTCTGATCTAGCCAAACCAGGACAGACACCACTCATCACCATCTTCCATCTGGACATCAAGCCATTGACCACTACTTTCTGGATGCGACCATCCAGCCATTTCTTTATCCACTGAACAGTACACCCACCGAACTCGTCATTCCCCAACTTAGAGCCTAGTATGTTATGAGGGACCGTGTCGAAGGCCTTGCAGAAGTCCAGACAGATGATATCCAGAGGTCTTCCCGTGTTGACTGATGCAGTCACTTCATTATAGACAGCCACTAGGTTGGTCAGGCAGGACTTACCAATAGTAAATCCATGCTGACTACCTAGGATTACCTTCCTGTCCTTCATATGGAGAATGTTTAATTACATCTTGTGAGGATTTTTTTTGCTGCTTAAAAGCATCAGGGTAAGATCATATTGTTAGAAGGTTTCATTTTCCACATCTATGCAAAACAAATCTTATCTGTCCTTCCCAAAATGGGAAATGGCCAACAGCATGAATCTAACTGAAGGTCAGTAAATAGCAGTTTGCTCTAGGAGTTAATACCTGGTCAAATCCTGTACAATATCTCTATTAATGATCTGGATGAAAGGGCAGAATATATCCTCACAAATCTGATAACAACACCAAACTAGGAGGTGTGGCTGGTATGGCAGATGCTGCCATGTAGAGTGACCTTGAAAGGATGGTGAAACAGGCCGACATGAACTTCAGGAAGTTCAACAAGGAGAATTATAAAGTTCTGCACCTTGTGAGGAATAACACCATGCACCAGAATATTCTGAGGACCACCCAGCTAGAAAGCAGTTTTGTAGACATCTACAAAGTGGATGAGGGAAAAGCGGCAGATATTATTTACCTGGATTTCAGCAAGGCATTTGACACTGTCTCCCACAGCATTCTGCTGGAGAAGCTGGAGGTTCATGGCCTAGACAGATGGACTCTTTGCTGGGTTAAAAACTGGCTGGATGGCCAAGTCCAGCAAGTTGTGGTGAATGGAGTTAAATCCCGTTAGTGACAGGTCATCCCTCAGGGCTCAGTTTTGGAACCAGTCTTATTTAATATCTTTATCAATGACCTGGATGAGGGGATTGAGTGCACCCTCAGTAAATTTGCAGATGACACAAAATTAAGTGGGAGTGTTATTCTGCTGTGTAAAGAGAACGCAGTTAATGACAAAGTCTGAGTCACCAAGTACACCATGCAGCTGTATGCCTGGAAGCATGAAACCCAGCAGTAGGTGCGGTGCTAAGCACTGGGCGAGTG
>NW_008622249.1:0-2243 GCF_000691845.1 Merops nubicus | reverse complement strand
CCGAGCGCCCGTCTGGCGAGCTGGCGTGGAAGCGGGAAGCTGTCGCCCAGCGGCGTCGGGCTTGTTTCCCAGCCCTCCCGATCTCTCCGGCCCGGCCGAGATCTCGGGGTCTGCGGAGGCCTCCGCCCTGGGAGCAGGCGACCCGCTCCCAAGCCTCCGGCGCTACGAGTGGAGAAACCCGGCTTGCGGTGGCTAATATTTCGCTAGGGCTTGATGAGGGTGAAGAATGGAGCGTCTAATAAGATGTGGAGCAGGGATAATGTTCTCTAGTGATAGAATAGAAAGAAACATGAGGAATGTGTCTGATATAAGTAATAGAAATAATTATTGATATAAGGAGTAGAAATAGGATATTAACATAAGAGATAGAATAGAAGAAATCATTACACTAACCAAAATGAAGCGCTTGAAGGAAAACAGGCTAAATTGCTAACAGGAAATAGCTAACAGGATGAGCTTTGACACTCTAACAAAGGGGCTATAGATTTACTAATCATGGAGGCTAAAACAGATAATAAAGACTAACATATGCAGAGACATTTCCAGTCATAAAGAACAGAACTGATGGATACAAAGTAACATACATCACAAACTTATCAGTAAAAGAATGGCTAGTCAGGAAGAACAGATGTTTACCAAGGACAAGAGCTGACCAGGACTGGCTCAATTCTGCAGACTTGCCAAATCACCACATTCCAGGCAAGAGGTGAAAAGTTCCTTACGAGGAAGACCCACAGCCTTCCTCCCAGAGACCACTGCCCACGTCTCGAAGACCCCCTGCCGCAATTACCAGAAGGAACTGCACAAGTGCAGAAGGACTGATAAGCTAATTATAATGCGAAGCAAGGCTAGGCGGGGTTAGGTAATTAATATGTATAGGTGTCATTTGAATATGTAGTGTTTTACTGTATAAATATGAAATGATTTGCCACTTCGGGTATGCACGTTTGTGGTGGAGCAATCCCCCCTGCATCTGCGGGCAATAAACATACCTACTGTATAACCTTTGGGTTATAGAGTCTGTTTCCGCACGTCATGTCTTCACAATAAGGGACGATAGGGGAACAGTTTGTAGAGTGTAGAGGTACAATCACTGGTGCTCTCAGGTGATAAGTTGGTCACTTTACAAATAAAAGAACCAAACAAGAAGGTAGGAAGAACGAAACAAAACCAGATACTTACCTCAAGAAGTTTGGATAGCCTAAACTTTTGAACTTTAGGAACCAGTACCCATGCTTAATAGACATACATAGTAGTAACTTCTCCTCCCAGGGGCGGGATAAAATGAAGTTAATGAGACATACAGCGCCCGATGTGAAGGGAGGTACACATCAAGGGGAATATGTAGTAGGTGGACCAGGAAGTCTGTACACTCTGAGTACCTCAGCCAATGGGGAAAGGAGGAGGGAAATTTGTGGCCAGGAAGTTAGGATAAAAAGGGGTCTGTGTGCTCCAGCAAAACTGAGAGACCCCACGGGGATATGCCCATGAACTCTCCCTTTATTTCAATAAAGTATATTTTTTTACAGGACTCCTATCTCCTTTGTGAACATCAACTTCTGACAACGGCATTTTCCATACAACTGGGGGCTTGTTGGGGAGCCTTCCACCTTCCAGGGACAGCAGGCAGTGAATAGAGCTGGCGGTGCCTCACCAGAATTTCGGTGATCAGTTCTCTTTGGCGGCTGCTGGCACTGGACAACTGATGGGGTTCTCAAGACTGTTCAGAAGACAGATGAGTGGTGGACCAGGGGGGGTCCATGAAGGTCGACCAAAGGGAAGGAAAGGAGTCCTCGGGTGAATAGACCAAAGGGCAGGTTCTTAAAGCCACCCAGTGAGAGACCTACACCAGTAAGCCGGAAAAAGGGGCTCAAGTCCCCGTTAATTTAAATTCCGCTCATTTAGTATAAGGGAGGACACTCCCTTGCAAAGTTAAAGGGTTTGAGGCCCCATTTGGTCTGTCATAAGTTGTGTTGTGGTTTGAGGCTTGGGGGCGGGACAGGCAACAACTAGGACCTTGAGGATCCCAGGGGGGAAGCAGTTATTCTCTTGACCTTCCTCTCCACACTCTTTAAAAGAGGCAAGAAGTGGGTGCTCCAGGGCAGGAGAGCACAGCAGGACTCCATCCATGCAGTTCCAAGCAATCCTGCAACATCCAAGATCAGGTTTTGTATATCTTGTTTTCCCTCCATCTTTGGTGTATCTATCTACCTCCCATCTTGCTTTCTGTTCCCTGTTAAACA
>NW_008622248.1:62506-68673 GCF_000691845.1 Merops nubicus | reverse complement strand
GAAATATATTTTTGCAAAGTTATAATTTATCCTGTCTCTATTCTGACAAACCAACTGGACACATCTAGCCAACCAATCTGGCAGGCTGCAGCTAACAAAACTCATCTGTCACTTCAACAATTACAGATTTGCTGTGTAATTTTATAAGGCCCTTTGAACCCCGCCTGTCTCTTACATTCATTTCCCCATTGAAGTTGTTCCATGTGTCTGAGGTGTTTTGATGGCTCTCAAGCATGGTTCTGCAGTAAAATCTCTGAGAAGCAGAGGATGATGTATCACATGGCTCATGGCTGTCTTCAGCAGAAATCCCGGGTGCCCCACAGTAGTCTACAACATCCCACAGCTTGTCCAGCTCTCAGTGGAAGTCCAAGCATGCATGATGGAGAAAGGTATTGGATTCCTAACAGCTGTTTTCCTTCCTGCTTCAAGTCACAACAGACATTCCCAAGATTTTCCAATTGCAAGTCCACGTACAAACCAACAAGTAATCCAAATATTGATCTAGGATGGAATTTAATTTCTGTTGGGCTTTCAACAACTTTCTAACTAGTGCAGTCGTAGTTTTGTGGTACAATTACTCCAGAAACCTCTGTCTCAGAACATATTCTGGGTTTACACAAACATAATGGAGTCCTCCGAAAAACAAAGTTTACTTTCCTCCATTTCTGGAGATGAATCAATTGTCCTTTGTTGTGCATTTCCCCTCATCACAATCCACTTTTGCATCTTTATATCTTCTGAAGTGAAATTTTATAAGATAAGCTCAAATACCATCTTTAAAACTTTGAGGCGTTTCAGGTCAGTCCAGATTTTCTGCAGTTCATGCTCGTTTGGTCTACAGCCTGGCAAATCCCTGAAGTTTCCCATACCACTAATGACTGAAAGACCAGGCACATTGTACAGCAGAGCACCATCCCTTGCTTTATGATACCAGCAAAGCTGAGTTACATGGGCAGCTGGCGTTGGGGCCTCTGACATTCAGGGCTGTGGGTGCAGAGAAGCCACAAAGAGGAATGTGCAACTCTTGTCCACAGTAGACTGATAGGCCAGTGGTTTAATGGAAGTTTGCTCAGGTCCAAAGCTGACCATGGAGATGTGCTCCAGATACCAAAACCAGGTATAAACCCACATGAGCATTGAATTCAGAAATTGTTACTCATGGTGGGTGAAAACAGTGTGGAATCAGCAACAATAAAGGATTCAGTTCTTCCCAGGACAGCTGGTGTTTTGAACTCTAAGGGTTTTGGCCCATCACCTTTGCCTGTGCCCTGTGCTGAAAGGGAAAGACGATGATTCTCTGTTTGCTGCTCTGAGACCTTGCAGTCCCCACCCCTGCCCAGTGCTTGACCCAGACCAGATCAGGTCTCTGGGCTACAAAGAAATTCCTGCAGCTTCTGCAGCCCTGAGCAGTGAGTCAGAAAGATGCTGGAATTCATTCACATTCTATATTTGGATTATCCCAAGACCTTTCCAACTTTTTGACAAATGGGAGCAAAAACTCCTGCTGGATGGAGCAGTGCCGTGTTGAAGAGTGTGCACCTGAGAACAGTCAGTTGCTTGAGTTGTTCTCACCAGAGAGATGTCCCCATGTTCATTTTCCTCCCCTGACTGCCTACTAACATGGTGGTGAGCCCCAGGCCCCCAGAGATCAGCACTCAGATCCTTATTCCAACACAATCTAAAGTCTCAAGACAGATTCTCATATGAATACCCTTAATTCCAGGGTCTCCAGGGCTGTGGGGCATATTTGCTGACCTAGAAAAAACTTCTCATGGACATGAGCCACTTTCCTTTGTGCAGCTTTCATCATATCTCACACAATACTACAAATATTCTGATTTTTTCCAAGACAGCATTTTCAACAGTGAGACTATTTCAGTGGGCACCTGAAATAGCCCTTCCCAGAACCTGGAGGTGTTGCAGACACTGAAGCTCTCACAGCTGGCAGCTCCCCCCATCCCAGCTCCTGCCATACTCTTGGAAATCTTGAGCCAAGATACTGAATGCAGGTTGAGGTTTCTCCTCCTGTCTTTTGGCACCAATCAAAATAGATGGTTTAAGAGTGTCCCCAAAGTGAACCTGAAAGTTTACACACAGGTGAGTGGGTTACAAAACCTTCAGACAAAGCATTTATAGCCTCCGACAAGCCTGCTGCACTAACAGGCACACTAATAGTGATATTATAAAGGCTGCTTATAACTCCACGAACATCTTCTATGGTCTAAAAGCTTTTTAAATGAGGTTCAAAACCATTAACAAGGTAAATATATTTGGAGATTTGTTTGGGCAATTACAGCCATTTAAAGAACAATGCATAATAACGGATGTGAATCTAACAAGCCATTGTTAATTAAGTGTATTAATGCCATTTTATAAAATGAATGCATCTAGCTGATATGTTACCACTGGTTTTGTTCTGTAAATAACAGAGCAGTGAGAGATGAAGAATTTGCATCTCTGGGCACTACCAGTGCCTGATAATACCCTCAAATTTGTCCCAGTGGAACCAATCTACTGACTACAGCCACGTTCTCCTTTCATGTGTCTCGTCTACATTTTCCTTTGCTCTGTGAGAAACACTTACAGTAGAATGGAGCTGGTTAACCCCAAAATACGGGACATGGCTACAAAGCATTTGTGAAGAATTTACTTTGAAATGTGCTTTTCTGCCAATTATAATTTGGAGCAGGTACGACATTTCCAGGCTGTGGAAAAGCCATTTCTCTGTCCTGGGAGAATTCATTCAATTTTACCTAATACTAAGTGTTCAATAGCACAATACTCCTCCTTTCACTTTCATCTCTTTGGAAAATGTCACCACTCTGGAGTTAACTAATTGCCCACAGACCTTTCAAGAAGCCAAGCCCAAAGCAGCTCCACAGAGTGCTGTGAAGGGTCAGCAGCTACAGAGAAAAATGGAAAGGATGAAAGGTGGTCCGGGCTCCCCTGGGACTCCAGAACCTGGCCTTGCGTGTGAAATCATAGGATGCAGGATCTGGCTGAACTCCTGGGACAGGGTAAAAAGGAAGGATAGATGGACTTGACCTCATATGTAAGAAGCTCCTCATCTCAACCTGACCTGGTGGTTCCTAGGCAACATGTGCAGTTGGCCAAGGGACTTCAGGGCACTGTGGCAGATCCTGGTCTCTCCATGAGATCATTAAGATGAGTCAGATGAATCATTCACTACTCCAGCCCATTTCTTTCTGCTGGCTGTAATGTACACTGTTCTGGTTCCGTGTAAAAAGGGGTTCAGGGCAGGACCCACACGGAACAGAACTATGTACTCACCTCTCCCCCAGCGAGAGAGAGAGACTTTGAAAACCGATTGGGAGTTAAATGAAAAATAAAGTATATTGTTTAACAGGGAACAGAAAATGAAAAAGGGAGGTAAGAAAAATATATACAAAGATTGGAGGAAATACAAAAGTAAAACAAGATACACAAAACCCTCAGAGCGAAGCACACCTCGACCTCGGAGCCGCAGGGCAGGAGCGAAGTTAACACCCACTTCCTGCCTCTTATCAGAGTGTGTGGCGGAAGGGGAGGGAATGCACGGTTCACCCCCACCCGGGGTCCTCCCAGGTGCTGGAAGGTCACACCCCCACTCCAAGCCTCAAACCACAACATACACCCGGAGACTAGCTCAGGTGGTGACACCTTTCCAGTGCCTAAAGTCAGGGCATACAAATGTTGTGCTGAGAGTCCAGGTGGTGAGCGAGCCCAGTACTCAGAGGACAATAGTCTGCACTGATTTTCATTCAGAGTTTCCTGGTGATGTAAAAAGGACAAAGCTGAGACAGTGCAAAGAAAAAGGACTAGTTTTCTCTTAGAATCATAGAATGGCTTGGGTTAGAAGGGACCTTAAAGATCACCTAGTTCCAACCCCCCTGCCATGGGCAGGGACACCTCCCACCAGACCAGGTTGCACAAGGCTCCATCCAACCTGGTCTTAAACACCTCCAGTGATGGAGCATCCACAGCTTCCCTGGGCAACCTGTGCCAGTGTCTCACTTTTAATCTTTTTTTTCCTTGGCAAAAATTCAGGTGTGATTTCTGTAAACTTTTATGATTTCTAACAATAACTCCTTTGCAGCTGGAAAATCCCTGCTCCATGCAGCCTTGCAGACATGTCTACTGTCACTGACTTCAGCTGTGCAGAGACACGGAAGACGTACCTTTGGCTTTGCCCTGCAGGATGCCATGCCCAGACCCAGGCAAAACACTATTGCTCCAAGCTCTGACCTGCTAAAATGAGCAAACACCTCAAAAAGAGGAAACAAACACCTCAAAATGAGCAAATACACACCTCAAAAAGAGAAAACACATGGGCCTCTGCTGCCAGACTTCCCTAAACTGTCCTAGTGCCCTCTTGCCATGTTGTTGCATCTGCACAGCACTGCCTGGCCACCCCAGCTGCCAGCCCTACCTGCCCTGTTCCAGGTCCACCTCCTTTCTGCTTCAGATGTCACCCAAAGTGCTGCAAGCTCCCCCAGCTCCAGAGCCCCTGTGTGGGGCTGTGCCAGGTTTGGGGACAGGGTTCTTCCCTTAGTCCTTTCCAGTCAAACAAGGGCAAAGAGTGGGAAGGAAGGTGAGCGCTGGAAATGCCAAGTGGACAGCTATCTCCAAGAGCTCATGAACAGAAAATATTCACCTTTGACTAATGCATTGCTCCTAATGAACAGCCCAGCCTGCCATATTTATTTGTCTGGTTTAGGCAGATATGGCTGGAAAATCTCATGCCTGTCAGATTTTTTTCTCCTCCTAAAGCATCAAATCATTCACTATCCCCTTGTAGTGTCTTGCAGCCAACTCTTTCCTGTGATGGTTTTCAAAGGATGAAGAATGAGCACCGTGGTGACATTTCTAGTATCTATAAATATCTCCCCACTACCCTGCCTGCCCAACTGGTGAATTATGCAGGAAGATATATATAATAAAACAGTTGGATCCATTTTGTTGTCAACATCCCATTCTTCTTCAGCTGGCAAGAGAACAGCCCAGGCTGTTGCTCTGGAAAGAGCAAGCAGTGCCTGGGGAATTACTGAACTTATCCTTTCCTGTAGGTACAGGGCATGCTGGAGGGCAACAATGAGCAGAGAGAGGCCCTAGAATGGTGGAAAAAGGAAGAGGGGTTTTAAAAGAGAAGCAGCACAGAGTTCAGAAGAGTCACAGTCCCCAGCATGGAGGGAAGTTCTACATGTAGAGCCCTGAGAAGCTTATAGTACGTGAAGCATTGAAGAAACACCAAAGGAAGATGAATCCAGACATGTTATTTGGAGCATGATGCACTTACTCTACAGTCTGGTCCTGCTTTTGTCTGTGTAATTCACCAGTGCTCTGTTCATGGAACTAAACCTCCTGCACAGCAAAATACTTGGAGAGTTTAATGCACCCAACTTGGCATAGCTGTGGGAAGTGACCAGTTTACATGACATGACTAATTGGCAGGTTTTAATTTAAATTTATTAGCACAGCTTTCCCTAGCTAACAGACCTCTTCTAGCCAGATATTCATTACGTGGGGCAGTCTGTAGATTCTGTTACCTCATTTGTGGGTTAAGAGGAATTTTAAAAATAGGAAGATTAAGACAGCACTCTCCCTTGTGTTAGCTATTTGCAGATGCCTTTTGCAAAGCCATAACTAGCTTCTTCATCATTCAGTTTTTGAGGCTGTGCCTTGTAGACACAAGTGATTAAACAAAATTCTTACCAGAAACTTTTCCCACCTGTCAAGGTTTAGGGTCAGGGCTGTCTGCTAGACCTATAACAGACTCTCTTTATTAACCCCCCTTTCCTCCCAAAGGGGAAGAGAAAGGGAGTAAGGGAGGGAGACTTATGGGTTGGAAAAGAAAACTAAAACAGCCTTAATGAAGATGATTATAATAAAATTGAATATACACAAATATATAGAAAACTAATATCGAACCCAAACCCCTGATGACAATTCTATCACCACCACCACACCTGCTGTAGGCAGGTACTGGGGAGTTCCCAGACTGGACTCAGCAACAGATGGGAACAGGATCCCAGAGCTGGATTTAGGAACTGGATTCAGGAACACACAGATTGGGATCAAAGGCAAAATGGACAGAGTCCTCCTTGGACAGCAGCCATTGAAGAGGCTTGACCCTGGGGATCCCTCAGCTTCCCCCTGACCCTGCTGTA
>NW_008622248.1:0-61867 GCF_000691845.1 Merops nubicus | reverse complement strand
GGCAGTGACTCTAAACACAGCGTGTGGTCACTGCTGGGAGCAGAGACTGGCTGTGAAATCTGCCCTGAACTTCAGCCAGTGCAGTCACTCAGAAGAGACTGAGCTGAAAAGTGAAATCACTGACCAGAATTAGTTCTGTTCTAACTCAAACCAGGGCACCACCTTACCTTCACCCAGGCCATCATTTTCCAGGACTGCAAGGCAGGGATTTTGCACTTCCTCATTCCTGCAGCAAGAAGCTCAGGCCAAGAGAGTTACTGTGGATCTCCTGCAAAGCCTGAGGACTTCACCTTCTTACATTTTTCTGGGTAGGAGGACAATGCACTGTGGAAAGTTGACATGCTGGGCTGGCAGAGAGTTGACCACATCCCCATCAGTGTGCTGAAACCACCTGTGACACCGTTCAGTTTGATACGGGGCTCTGAGAAACCAAGCACTGCCCATAGGAAGGCTGTCTGGGTTAACCCTGGCAGGCAGCCAAGCCCCACACACCCACTTGCCCTCTCCCTCCCTGTGGGATGGGAAAGATAGTTGGGAAGGTAGAACTGTGAAAACTCATTGGTTGAGATAAAGACAATCCAATAGGTAAAGCCAAAAGTGAATGGCACACAGGGCTGTGCAGAGCTGCCCTGAACACAGGAACATGAAGTATATAGTGACAGACAAGGGTGGCTGTAGTGACTCCTGGGAGTTTCTCAGGGCACTGCAGACCATGCCACACACCCATGCTTCCAGGCACTGCAACCCATGCAGCTCAGTAAAGGTCACAGGGGAACATCACTATTGCTTCCTGGATTTTGGCTTTCTATTTGTTGGGAGAATTCACACATACCCATCTCTTTAGGAAGCTCTGGCTGAGGAACAAATACTCTGTTGAGGTCTTTATAGACCTCTCTGGAAAGGTTTCTCTGTGGAGCTCCGAAGTGATGCTGGCGAGCTCCTTCTCATTGAGACACAGCAATGGGCTTGGCCCAGGTTTTGGAGGAGACTCTTACAACATTCCTGGCCAGGGTGGACTTGGTGAAGTGTGGCTGGTGGGACTGGGCTCAGCAAGGTACAGCAAGTAATCCCCAGATACCCTTTGTTGCTTATACATGAGCCTCCTATCCATCTTCCTCCCAAGATCTGCTCTACCATCCTGAGCACTGCTCGTGCACCACAGCCGCATTTCAGGCTGATAGACCATCTTATACTGCAGCTGCCTGTCCTAGGTGCAAATGCATGGTGGGCTACCCAGAAGATGTGGTACCTGGCATGCACTGCCCTTGCCAACCCACTACCGGTGTGCAAGGAATCCTGCAGTGTTGAGCTTCAGACTCAGCTGGGAAGCACAATTTATAACCTGGAGAAAGATCCTTCTCCCATGGGTCCCATGACCATACCACAGGCTGATCAAGCCCAGCCTCGACTCATTTAAGAACTCTAGAAGATAAGCATCTTCATCTGAGCTATTCAATTTCTTCACAGTGAGCACAAGGAAACGAGAACCAGATCTGACCTCTGATAACCAGTGCAGGATGAGGTGAGAGGACCAAGTCCCTCATGGAGTATTAGGGAAACTCAAGGTGACTCACTCAGACCTCTGTGTCTCTCCAGGCTGCAGACCCTATGAACCCCACAGCTGCCTGGAAACAGGATTTGGGAAGTTTCAATGCCACCATGGGGGTAATGGGAACACAGTTGGCTGGTGATCCTCCCCTTTACCCCATTAGTACTAAACACTTCAGGCCAGCTCTGGTGAGTGGGGACCTCTTGAGAGGAGACAGTGTTTGTCAGGATGCTTATTACTTTGGAGAGTCACCTGAGTCAGAGGGTTTGTAGTGTTCCCAAAGGAGGGTCATGGTCCCTGCTGGGTACCTGGGTCTGGCCATGAGGTTGTAAGCTAACATTGTGTTAGGGTGGGAAAGTCTGGGGGTACTTGTCTGTGCCAAATCCACTGAGACCAAATCCTCTGCACATCTGCCATCTCCTCATCCCTCCTACCCAGGCTCCCTGCTGATACCCACAGTGAGCTCTGAGATGGCCCCAGGTGAAAAAGCCACCATACATGCATAGTGGGGAGCGGGAGGACACTGTGCACCTAAGCAGGAAGAGAAACAGCAAACATTAGAGGTGGGCAGGTCCTGTGCTGTGCAACAAAGCACCTCAGACTGGGTGGAGAGCATGTCTCAGCTCCATTGCCCCAGGCAACCAACAGAGCTCCTCAAGCTTCCTAGCTCCTCAGCCTTCCTAGCTCCCAAGCACTCAGCTGCTGCAGTCCTGAGTAATGCTCTGTGTGCCTGTCTCACCAAGGTAATGCCCACCCAGCCACCCCTCCCCATGCTTCCTGCTCTAGAAACACATCATCTCCCACCCACTCCATTCAGGACCATAAATGCAAACACCCCAAGGGTTGTGTTTGTCCCACCAGGCTCTGAAGACTCACTCTCCATACATGGAATGAACAAGCATCTGATACAGGCCTCCATTAGAGACTAGTCCAGGAATAATGATTTTTATTAGTAAATTTCTATGAAATATTCTACTTAAAGAGTCTCAACACTGTATTTTTACTGCTGACTACATTAAACACAGTGGATATTAACACAGTTTTCTATGTTTCTAAAATTTACCAGAATAGTAGCAAGAAACAGCTTATATCCACAACATCTCCTCATCTCCCAGCTTCTGACATTACACATAGGACAAAGAAACACTCAAGCATAGAAAAGAGTAAGATCTGAAGAATTTCACAGGTCACTGGACTACCTTTAGGATTTTGGAGAAGGTCACTGACTTTAAAACTATTTTGGATCAGGAAAGAAAAATAAAAATTAAATTTAGATTTGAGCTTAGCCCTCTCTGAGTGCAGAATATCTGGCTGTGGGTTGGGATCTTCCAGTGCCCCAGTGTAAGAATTACAGGATATGAAGTTACAGCAGCCAAGAATCTGGTCCATGTGTCGCCTCCCTGCAGGCTCTATTTAGGCTGTGTGCCCAGCACTCAGAGAGATAGAGCTTGGGTTCCATCTCAAGATACTATTTTTTAATGTCTAGGAAAGATATCATCAGGGATTTGAAGATACTCTGCTGGTGAGCCTAGGTCTGCAGCAGCAGTGCCACACCAGCAAGCACCCACTTGGAAGGGTTGTCTCTGGTTTTCAGGTTGAAAGTCCAGATGTACGTTGGCCCTCTTTGGCGTGTTTTGTACACAGGGCAGGGGTACACGCTGCGGTTGTCTTGTTTGTCAGAAGGAATGGCTTTGATGAAAATGACAGGCATGGCCGGCGTCAGCTCCTTGAGCCTGGCATCTGTGATTATCCCACCCTACAAAGGGAAGAACACAAAGTCTTAGTTAGATTTCCAAGATATCCATCAGCTGTACCCCAATACACTGGTCTTACTGGGGCAGCGCAAACATGGCTCCTGAGATCCAGGGGTGGATGAGTCTGAGGTAAGGAGGGTCTGGATCAAACACCTACCCTGTTTCATCAGAAGACCCCCTCAAGCACAGCTTATTCCAACGGTATAGACGCCTGCTCTCATTAGATGCTCTAATCCCCCCACACCTGAGCAGCACCTCACAGGGGAACAACATTCCTGGCTGTGTCCAGTCACATCATCCTCGTACAGCTCTTACTCAAGGTTTTGCCAGAACAGAACCACCTTGTGGGAAGCATTGCTTGTGCTAGTACCACCTGTGAAGACCTGAACAGGGCTCAGGATGGAGAACAACACTCATTTGAGAGGAGTCTAAAAGGCACCAAGTAAAAGTCCCACCATGCCACCAGAATCTGAGTGTGATTTGGGATACACTTATCCAGGCAATGAATGCATACAGTGCTTTGTGTGGCTCCAACAGGCACCACAGGCTTGTTTCTGCTCTCACAGGTGCTCACACCAGCAAGGGGGATTCAGAAGGACCATTCCTGAGGGAAAATCATAATTAACTAACAAGTCCACATTATCCTCTTCAAAGCAATGCTCTTGTTCAGCCAGCTGCTTGACTCAGGAGAAGGACAGTTCACTGTCAGGGCATGAAAACAAGGGCTTCTCTCTCCAACTTGTGTCTCTCTGGCAACTTCTGTTTCTCTTTCTGACAACAAAATGCCCAACACCTCAGTTGATTTCCAGGCAACTCTGCACAAATGCTTAACAAAGGCCAGAGGGACCAAATAAAAACAAATACAGCAATGGAAATAAAACTTCTCAGTACTAAAGAAAATGCCTCTCGCTGCAGCTTAGCTTCACATAGCATTATTATTTCAAATGCTCTTAGATCAGAGCTGTGGGATGAGGTTCAACTTCTCTGGTAAGTTATTTCCTTCTGCAAATGAGTGAAGAAGAGTAATCCTTCTCACAACGCACCTCACTTTAATTGTACTAAGGCCATCTGTTATACTAAGCTATGATAAATCCAATTCTGATTTATGATTTTGTATTTCCAGCGTGCTGAACAAACATTAAATAATTCTTATAATACCTTGCAAAGAAGATATTTATCAAACGTTATTATTATGCACTCCATCTAAACCCACATCTTTCATTCATGAGGCTGGATTTTGATCAGATCTTTTTTTTTTCTTTTTTTTTTTTTTTTTAATTGCTGACAATTCTTTAAATCAACTTTCCAAGATAGATTCAACCTATTTCTGGGTTAACAAGAGTTGAAATCATCCAGAGGTCTGAAATCTTCCTTTTATAGAACATACAGTTTCGTTATGTCTGGGCTGATTTGCATTTGCATTTTTTACTGCTCTCATCATCAGAAATTAATTCTGCTCTAGAAGCAATTTTCCCTAGCTGCTGGCACAGCACACCTGGTAAAAGCCACCGTTCTGTGCTCAGAGAGCTGAGGCCTCAGATCCTAAAAGAGAAATTTCTATTGCTGAGTCGTTTAGGAGTTGAGATACAGAAAGAAAAGGGTTTGCCAAGTTACTAATTTTTCAAACTAACCATAAATAAGAGACTGGTTGTTCACAGCATAATTTGCAAAACTCCATGGCTGCATTGTATGTTTATCACTGGAGACCTCAGCTTGAGCCACATCCTGCTCTCTGATAGCTCACAATTTGTGATGGGCATTATTTATGGTTGACATCTGCAGTAAATGGCTCCACATGTCCCAGCTCAGCCCTCTGGGAAAAATTTCCAACTGTGAAACTGAAGAGACATGACGTACCTGGTGCCTCTGCAGAAGAACATGGCAAGGTGTGATCTGCAAGTTGCAGCACTGGCACTGAGCTGGTACTACTGTACCCTGGGCTGGGTACACACCAATGTTGTTTTCATCTGCATTTGCTTCTGGGACCATCTCAGGTAAAAGTGAGTGGTGTGCAATTGTTCCCAAAGATATCGAGCTACTTGAACAGTAAATGTGAGTGTTCCTTGCCATGCAGATCTGTCCTTTTAAGCCTCTTCACTGTTTTAAGATTGGTGCTTCGCATAGGACTACCTTTCAAAAGGACTCAGAAACCATAGCTGGTGTGGCTTGAAGGAGGCACGATACCCCCAGCACACTGTGCATTGACTGTGCATCTCTTCCAAGGGCAACTTGGTGTGCTGTCTACATCCAGCAAAGCTTCATGTGGCACATGTGATGCAAAACCCACCTCTCCCCTTGTCCTGTCATGCTCTTGTAGGCTCGGTGAGCAGCATGAAGGCTTGGCATCAAACTCTACATTGCTGGCAGCAAGAAAGCCAGGAGTCAGTCAGTGATCTCCCACAGCTTGAGATAAAATGTCTCATGGTGTCACCAGTCAAACCATCTCTCACTGAACCCCACTGACTTTAACAACAGTACAACAACAGATCAGCTGGACCCAAAATAACCTGCATGGTTTCACTTCTTCTAATAGCTGCTTGCTGTTTTGTAATGAACATTTTATAAATTTATGATACCCAGGGGCAAACAATAAAAGTTTAAATAAATAGGAAAATGTAAGTAGCAAAACACAGAGGGACTTTTTCCTTTTCTGGAGGCACAACCTAAATATGAAATATTCTTTTAAAAGTGCAGGTGTTCCCCAAGGAACTTCTAAACATGACCTGCTGTTCTTATCAGAGGATTAATTTGGAAGGCGTATACAGCCCAAAAGAAATCTGTGCCTTTTTTTAAAGGCTGCATCCATTAATATATCCTGGTGCTCACTGATTACAGGTAAAATGAATAGTTCCACTAGGTGGAAATGATATTTCAGTGCAAGCAGCAACACATGAAAATATTCTTTTTCTTTCTGAAATAAACTTAAGCATGATATTCAAAGATTATGAATGGTTCTATAAACGTAACTGCTCAGTATCCTTCAATCACAAGGAAAATGTAACCAGAAAAACACATTTACTGAAGTCTGGATGGTCTCTAAAGACAAATCTCATTGCTGAAGGCAATCATCCATGCAAGTTATTGGAGGAATGCAGAAGGGTGAAGCCATGAGTTACCCAAAATAGTTCTGACTTTGTACCACCAAAACTTCTCACCCTTCACTTCCCCCATGATCTGGGGATGGGTACAACCTAGGCAGAACTCATTTGACCATTATACTTTCTAGCTGCGGTGGTAAAGATGGTAAAAGCAAATAAAACATCAGTCACTGGAATTTGCACTAATGGAGAATTCGATAGGCAAGACCAGGAATTTTTAAAATTTTCTCTGCACTGCTGTGTCCAGCTGATTTGGATCAGGTTCAGATGTCAGGTTTTGAGGGGAACTGAAATCCAGAGCTGCCTGCAGCAAGGGGCCGTGATCTCCAAGAGCTGCAAGGGGGTTTGCATAGCAGCCACACCAAAGGCTTAGGCAAGGGAACAGGTAGGGAACTGTAGGACCAGGGCTTGAGAAAGAGACTGGGCTGCTCTCTGTTCTGCTACTCTGACTTATCTGCTACTTCTGACAATAGCAGAATCAAACCATGGGGAGACCTGACCTTATACCCACATGAGATCTTTACTGCAATCTTCTGACAGAGGCTTTGCCAATCCTCTTGACTGTCTGTGGCTTTCCAGACCCAAGGTGCACATCAACCCATTTCCAGAGTGCAAACAGCCTGGAGCTTTGACCTCCCCAAGGATTTCTGATCAAATGTATTGGATGCCCTCAGGAAGTGAGTTCAAAGCTTTGCCTCATTTCCTGTCCTTCACGGGAAACTATTTCAGAAAGGGAGCTGAAAAATAAGTGGAGAATCAGATCTGGATCTCAAGGTCAGGCTGGAATATGCTAACAGGTGTGGCCTCTCTCCTCAGCATCCTACCACCAACCCCCACAACAGACTAAGGAGGATCTTCAAGGTTAAGACTCTGAAGAGCTGTGAAATAAAAGCCTCTTCTTGTGAGAGGCTAATCTTGACACAGATAAGTAAGTTCTGGGTCACCCACTTTGATCAGCCTTCACTCTCCCACAGATCACTGGCAGCAGGAGCATCGTGCTGGCTGCCCAGAGGAAGAGCTGCATGACTCACTGTCACTTAATTCTCACACGCAGCACAAACTGGGAGTCACGGCACCAGGGGCCAGGCAGCTCGGAGGACCAAGCCCAGTGGGGATTTGTCAGCCTAATGGCTCTCGCTCTGCAGACTGCACTCCTAACATCTGACAACTGTCAGAAGGAATGACAGGGACAACCGTACTCCTCTGGGATGCTGTTCTGAGAGGTGTGCTGTGAGAGGAGTGTTGACAGCAGGGAACAGCAAATGTACAAGCTTCCCTTCAGCTGCCCGGCTGGTGGGTACAGTTCTCACCACGGCTGCCCTGAGGCTGGCTGTGCTATAGCTGAAAAGTATTGGGCCATGTCCAGAAGGGGAAAGGAGAAGAGCAAGGGTCACCCTCCAGTGTTCTGCTTGTCCAGGATCAGACTACCCCCCATTCTCCCCATGCTGTCATCAGCCTGAGTCCACACTGACCATACAGGGCAGACCTTCATGAAAGCTTTAACTGGCACCCTAGGGGGATGGCTAAAGGATGTGATTAATTTTTGGTGATAAATTCTGTCTACGCAGATGACATCCTGCAGCAGTGGAAGGACAGTGGTCTGGCTTGGGCACATCCTGCCTGTGGGAATGTGAAGATGTAGGAAATCAGAGACCTCCCCTTTCTCCCCACTGCTGCTAAACAGGCAGCAGAGCGGTGACAGTGCAGAAGTCTGCCACGTCACGTCTGGAGGCAGCAGTGGAACCACAACCATGCAAAGGTGCAGGGACAATACAGCCCTGAGAGGACCCCGTGTTTCCTCCCCGGAGTGACACCATAAGAACTGACCACAGCTCAGTTAACGTACACTGAGGCTGAGATTCACCTTGCAAAAACTAGATGCATCAGCCCGAGATGGCCACTCTGAACTCCCTTCACAGCCACAGAACAGACAGCTCCAAGGAGTGATTCACCTGACCACCTCAGGCACCCACTCTAGGCTGGAGAGGAGCAGCCCATCTTTCACATCTTTCCCATTCCTGAAGCAGCGGCTCAGGTGACTATTTTAGCTGAGCACCTGTCTGAGCTGAGCAGTTCCCCAGAGTACAGTTCCAAGCAAGAAGGCCATAAGATCCATGGCTTCTGCCTCACACAAGAGCCTTGGGGAGCTCACCTGCACATCCCAGCGCGCACCCTCCATGAACAACCCGTGGACATATGCCCCTTCCCGAGGAGGACTGGCAAAGTCTTCTCTGCTCTTTTTTGTCACATCGCACTGCAAGGTCATCTTGTCCAAAGGCCACTCGTTCTTCCGGGCTGTGGACTGCATGATGGCTGTCAGGAAAGACTGGGGATTGAAGAAGCCAGCAAGCCACACTGTGGAGGGTAAGGAAAAGTCTCCTGTCCAGGCTTCCAGCTCCTTGATGCGAGTGAGGAGGTCAGCAAACCATGTGCCCAGGCTGGCTGTGGAAGGGTAAGCCTTCTTTATCCAGGACTCAGGCACCATGTCCAAGAAGAGGGCATTCTGCAAATTCTCCATGTCACTTGTCATGGTCAGTTCTCCCTGAGTGAGAAAGGGCATAATTAGCATTGACAGCTGCTTAGCCCAAACAAAGCCTGCTTGAAAGCAGAAGCTGAGCTAGGAAATGCTGAAGAGTGTGACACTCTACTGGTGTTCCCATTTCTTCATCAGTTTTGGCTTTTAATGAATACCTTCTATTGCATATTCCTGCACCCTCATCTTCCCTACTGTATAAATACTACTTGGAGAAAACACTGTGTGACAGAGTGACAGTGAGCATGGGTGTCCCTCAGCTGTCCCAGTCTTTTTTCTGTTTTTTCTCATTGACCAAGGATCTTTACAAGGCAGATTTTCAGAGGTTCAAAGATGTTCTCACTTGTGCTTCCAGGGCAGGACATTGATGATCTACTCTACAACTCTCCAAATGGTTGTTATGTCAAGTCCTACACCCCTCCTCTCCTCCACTTTCCCTCACTCCCTTCCTCCTTTATTACTTTGCAGTGCAAGTCTTTCTTTTTTGACTTCACTTGTTGTCTGCAAATGTTATCACAGTTTCTTTCACAGCAGGGAAACACACAACAAATTAGGATATGATTCAGCCAAGTGAGATACAGAGAGAGGATTTACTTTTCCTTTATCCATCAATTAATTGTTTTTAAAGCTTTTAGAAACCTCTATCACTTTTGCCCAAGCAGGATAAGAGCTGGAACACCACTGCATGGCCCAAAAGGATTCTGTACAGTAATAACAGCATCCCTCTGGAACTCCTGGTACTCTTCAGTGGGTTCCCAGTGTCTGCTGGTCTACAATAAAGAAAATTCCTGTGGTATCCAGCTGAAATTACATTGAATGTAAGTGAGAGATGCCTGATCTGATCCTGGAGGACAAGCAGCTGACCACAAGTCAGTAAAGTGCCCCTGCAGCAAAGGCCATCAGTGCTCTGGGCTGCATTAGGAGGAGCACTGCCAGCAAGCAGCACTGCTCAGCACTGGTGAGGCCACATCTGGCTTGCTGGGGATTGTTCAGCCTCAAGAAGAAATGGCTCAGGGGGGATCTTTTCAAAACTTAAAAATACAGAATCATAGAATCCTTTGAATGGGATGGGACCTCCAAAGGTCATCTAATCCAACCCCCCTGCAGTAAGCAGGGACATGCCCTACTAGAGCAGGTTGCTCAGAGCCCCATCAAGCCTGACCTTGAATGTCTCCAGGGATAGGGCCTCCAACACCTCTCTGGGCAGTCTGGTCCAGTGATCAACCACCTGATATCTAATGGTAGGAAGCAAAGACGGTGAAGCCATACACTTCTGTGTGGTGTCCAGGGACAGGACAAGAGGCAATGGGAACAATGGTCTTGGGCAACCTGTTCTACCCAACGCTGCTTTGAGTACAGGGTTGGACTAGACAATCTCCAGAATAACGAATGTGTGATTCTGGGACACTCAAGCCAAGCAGCCTGCAAAGACAAGAACTTGCAGTGCAGGCTCAGCTTCTACTTGTACGTAACGCCTTTCACAACTGAAACCTTCGCGTGCCCCATGCTGAGCTAGAGGGGTACAACACACCATAGTGGTTTGGGGACCTATAGCTGATGTTGATCACTGGTTTGCATTATAAATACTTTTTTTCTTATCATTTTGCCAAAATTGATCTGACTTACAATTGCTCTTTGCCTCAGGCTGAGCATTTTTGGAATGATTAACTGAAATCAGTCGAGCCATTGCTGAGAATGAGGGTGAGGGAATTGGGTCAGTCTATTCACATTAAAAAATTCGAACTGTTCTTTCACAGGACTTTAGTGCCTCCAGCCAAGAGGTCAGCAGAGGTGCCCTTTACTGAGGCCACAAAAATCTATAAAGCTTTAGCCAAAGCTGAAATCCACTTAAAGCAATCCCAACACGTTTAGCAACGCTTGTCAGAGTCCAGCAGCTAAAAATCTTTGCAGTTTGTTCCTATGCTGACCATGCCCCGCAGAGCTCCGATCTGCAGATCACACTGACAGGCTACAGCAGGAGGAGATCACAGCTGGACACCCAACCCGACCACGGGAGAGCAGTAACGAGTGCCCCTCTTGGTGGCATCTGGGACTAACAAGTGGAAGCAGGCTCAGCACTGAGAAATCAAGACAGGGTAAACCAGGGGCTTGGGTTAGCAGGATTTTCTCGATGGAATTCTATTTGCAAAGAAACCAGAGGCTGCTGAGGTTGCAAACGCAACACTCAGAGCTACTGGGTGACAGCTGAAACAACGGGCTTGAATAGGCTGAGGATGCTGGTGCTGTTCAGCCTGGAGAAGAGAAGACTTCGGGGGACCTTTGGCCTTCCAGCACTGGAAGGGAATCTACAGGAAGGCTGGAGAGAGACTTTTCACAAGAGTATACAATGACAGGACAAGGGGAAATGGTTTTAAACTGAAGGAGAGCAGGTTTGCCTTATGGAGACCCGCTGAGGGAACTGAGGTTGTTTAGTCTGGAGGAGACTGAGAGGTGACCTTATTGCACTCTACAACTGCTTAAAAGGAGGTTGTAATGAGGCTGATTACTGATGCAAGGACAAGAGGAAATGGCCTCAAGTTGTGCCAGGGAAGGTTTGATTAGATATTAGGAATAGTTTCTTCGCTGAGAGAGTGGTTAGACACTGGAATGGGCTGCCCAGGGAGGTGGTGGAGTCACAATCCCTGGAGTGTTCAAAAAACTAGTAGGTGTAGCACTTGAGGCTATGGTCTACTGGTTAGGGAAATGTTTGGAGGAAGGCTGGCCTTGATGATCCTAGAGGTCCTTTCTAACCACAATGATTCTGTGATTTGAAGATTCTATGATATGGACTAGATCTTAGGAAGAATTTCATCAGCCTGAGGGTGGCGAGACTCTGGACTAGATTGCCCAGAGAGGCTGTGGATGTCCCTCCCTGGAGGTGTTCAGGGCCAGGCTGGATGAGGCCTTGAGCAACCTGGTCTAGTTGAGAGGTGTCCCTGCCCATGGCAGGGAGGTTGGATGAGATGATCTCTGGGGTCCCTTCCAACCTCAGCCACTCCATGATTCTATGAATACACATCTGCCCCACACACTGTGTCTTACCTAAGGAAAGAAGAGTGCCAGCTGGATTTGAGTACTGGAGAAGTCCACTCTAGCACTTCTGGCTTTTTAGCACTCAACTTACAACCCTTATTTTGTTGTTTGCTTGGATTTTTTTTTTTCTTTCTTTTAGTTTTGTTCCTGTTAAAGTTACTAAACATCCACAATACTACTCATTTTCCCAGGCAATAAGCAAGGGCAGTACTTCATGAGGATGAGTCTCCCCAGCACCTACCAATTCAAATCCAAGCTGAGAGCACTTTTGTACTGCTGCCATGCCTGGAAGCCCTGGGACCTGCCTTCTGAGTTGCCCCACTCAGAGATCTGTGGTTTCTCATCCAGAAATCCCTCCCTGGGAAATATTCATCTCTCATCAGGATGAGCTGATACAAGGCATTACTAAACCTCTGCTCCAAGGATTACTTAGTAAGAGTAGTAAGCTTTTAAAGGCAGCAAGCATCTGAACCTGCTGAGTCTCCCAAGGAGAACAGATTTCTGGTGGATAGTAAAAATCATGTGTACAAAGGTTTTAAAAGGGTCTTTATTTTAACACTTTTGAAGCAAAAAGCAACAAATAAGGTTAAATGAAAAGGTGGAAGCAGGACTACGTGCAATTAATCCTAAAAGAGGAGGAGCAACTGTAATCATCTTTGAAAATATACATCACCTTCTGTCATCCCATGTGAGAAGGGAGCAGGTCAGGTCTGGGAGACCAGACCTGCAAGTAAACCAGCCCATTGTTTCCATTCAATGATTTTATATTTGGAGGTAATTTCAAAATTATGAGTTACCTTGTAGATGTTCTTTTGGGTAATTCCAAGCACAAGGCTCAAAGACAGATGAAAGGGGTCTCATTTTGGTATTTGCCATGAAGTGACAAAGAAATACAGAGGCAGGGCATGCCCCATGCATTGACCCTCAGGTATCTGAGTTGATTCACTTTATCTGTGATGCACTTTAAGACAATGTATGGACCCACCATTAAAGCTCACACAACAGAAAAGTGTGGAGGGGTCTAATCAGAGGAACTGGCAATGAGCTTCATGTGGCTGTCAAAATGATTTGACTTCACCAGGGTGCAGTTGTCATGGCTTTGTTATTCAGTAACTTCTGCTGGCAAACAAACTTTGAAGTATCATTGTGGCTCTTTCTTCGTTCATACCATGGGGGTCACAACCTGCCATCTCAGGAGACCCAAGATGCTGAGAGGACCTATCCCACAGGCTGGTCTCTGGCTAAAGCCATGGGAAGGCCATGCAGGAAGAAAAAAAGTCTGACAGGCAAAGTACTGCACTGGTCATAGGAGGACACTGAGAACCACAGGACCTTCTAATATTCTAATATCAGATGTATTTTGTACTCCTGGAAAGGTTTCAAAGTGGCTAAAAACACTGCAAAATTTTTTCAGGTAGTTAAATGGATTTAAAGACACAACCCTCAGGATCATACACCATGTCTAGTTTTACTTTCAGGGAACGAATTAGCACATGTCATTCTCAGGAAGGCTTAAGAAAAGCAACCTTTAAAGCCTGCACACACAAGCATACCTGTTGGAATCCCCTGTGAGGCTTCAAAGCATCTATAGCAGCTATCTCATATAGTTGTCCAAACACAGTTATGCATAAATTTACATTTCAGATGCTGAACATGAAGGTGCGTCAGGAATGATTCAAGTTGCTCTTTTTTTCCAAAGTACTGGCAGTAATTTTCATTAAAGACACTCTTGAAGGAAACCCTAATCAGCCTCCAGACATTCCCTCAAGATGATCAGACTATCGTCACAAACTGGTTTCTCAGTTCAGGTTATTTTCGCTTTATACCAATATCAAGCTACCCTTACACTATTTGGTCTTACTCCATTCTTTCATAATATTTATTATTCTCATTTTGGAAGCTTCTCCTTCACTGAAGTTACTTGCAAAAACTGCCCTGGTTCAACATTAGTATGCAAGTGTTTCAGCCCAGCTTCTGGTTTCGCTGAAGTCATCCAGAACAAAGGGCTTTCAAAGGCAACATGCCAGTTATTTTTGATGGCTACCAGTCTATTGCAATGTCTCTTCCTCTTAATGGGATGTCTCCTATTTTTGGACCAAACAATCACTTTCTGCTACACAGGCATAATGAATTATTCAAAAATTCAAATTAGGTACAACATTTCCAGATCGCCTTATTTTAGCAGATAGTTAAAAACAATCAGACTTGCTTCCTTTGTGTTTTATTTATTCTGTTCTGAGATCTGTGGTCCCTGTTAGGTAAACTCTCCTCCTCTGAGTGCTGTCAGTAAAGATCTCCAATCCCAGAGATTAGCCTGCAATAACAGCTCCCATAGGAGCCGCTTTCAGAAGGAACACCTAAAGAATTATTTATCTCCCAAACTGAGCATAAGACCCAGCTGTCAAGTCAGGACAGCAACACTGCGTACAGAAAGAGCCAAGAGCAGGACCAAGGGTCCCCTGGCCGTTGGGCGGTGCCCAAGGCATGGGAAGGCCCCTTGGGGGATGCTGGACAGTGGTGTGGGTCATGAGTGACATCTAGCTCAGCTCTGCAGAGAACCACATGCAGCCTCTGCTAGCAGGGACAGAGATGCCCACTGGTGGTATCTCAGACCCTCCAAATTCATCTCTTCAGCACACATAAGATGAAGAAATGCTAACACAGATAGACACTGCTACTCGTCTGCTCTTCAGCAGTCCTTCAGTCCCGGCCCTGTGGTGCCTCTGAATCACATTGCAGGTACTGAGGTTGTTGGGATCAACCCAGGCAGTCATTTGAGGTGCCTTTTCTACAGGTACCTCTCCTTCCTGTCATGATTTGTGGCAGGTTTGGAGAGAAATTAGCACCCTCTGCTGTTGCCTGATTTCTGTGGTTCGTTTTGTCTGTGGTTTATTTCAGCCCATGGAACCACCCATTCTCCCTACCAATATTAAACAGCTTATTCTTCTCCACATTAAATGTAGTTGCTATACATTGTCCCAGTTACAATTATACCTTGTTTGGTGCTCCAGGATTGAAACATTAAATCACTTCTGTTTACCTGTCTCAGGAAAACAGAGTTTTCAATTTCACTGCCTCATGCTCAAAAACAAAGGAAATCAGTTTATAATATTTGACTACATAAGTATCAACCTCTTTGAAAAGGCTGCTGGGTGCACAGTGTGCAGCGCAACGCGGCTGGGATCCAAAAGCAACCAAGTCCTATCCCTGCAGAGCTGCAGCTCCCTAAAATCCCAGAGCCAACCTCAGCACCTCTGTGTGCACGTGGCAGGCGTGTCCTTTGAAGATCTCTCTTCTAAGCTGTCCTGAGGAGAGGCTTGGGCTTGTCATTCAGTCTCCAGACAGGTCCTCCTTGCTCACCCACCACCTCTGTCTGCTCAAGGGGTCATACAAAGGAGTTGCAGTTCCTTCAGGTGTGATGGTTCCCATGCTACGCAAAGTATTTTTGCAAGCTGAGCACTTTGGTGAAGCAGGGTGACAACCTGTCATTCAGGAAGTGGTGGGACAGGGAACGCCCAGTGACTGATGTCCTTTACTGCTGCCTCACACAATGACATCATCCAGTTGCCAACACTGACAGCTTTGTGTCTGTGATGCAGGGAAAGCGTCAGGGTAGCGCTGAAGCCACCAGCTTCGTGTTGCAAGCTCCTGGCAGCATTCCTCTGCAGCACTGAGGCCTTGCCAAGGGATGTACAGCACTTGGCTATGGTGAAGAGCCTTTTGGGGTAACAGGGTTAAGGGGAAGTGTTGCTACAGGGCACCAGGGCTGACTGAGCAGGCCCTCACTCACTGGAAGTGCAGCCTGACCTGTGCTGGTTTATCCCCAACCTGTAGCCTTTTATATTTTACCCCAACAACTGCTTGGGAGGGGATTCAGTAGATGACTTCCCCTCCCAGTGGATGCAGCCTGACAGCAAAGCCCTCTGGCACATCCGGCTGAACCCAGATATTTGCATCCTACCTGGTGTGTCCTGCCAGCTCCAGGGCTCCTCACTGTTATCCATAAGCCATGACTAAAGCCACCACTGGGAGAGACAAAAACATCACCGTCCTGGAGCAGAGGCTAATTTCTTACCAGGGTGGAAAAGCAACTGAGGGTAGAGCAATCATGGACAGTATCTCCATAAGGAAGGTCTGCTCTTATCTTCCTCCATTAGCCAATGACTCAGTTGGCAAGGGGAGTTGTGTGTCTTCCAAATCCTTTGAGTTTTTAGGCTTTTTATCTTATAGCTCTGAACATTTTGTGTCCTGACAACTTTCCTTTGATTTCAGCTCAGCATGTACCTTTAATGGCACTTTGTTACAAGTTCCCCCTAGTACCTGGGCATTTTGTGAAAAGATGTGAACTTCTGGCTTACCTTTAAATAGGCCACATCTCAATTTCTGAGAGACCTATTGTTGCTGTGCTACAATATCAGGTGGAAAGAAGTCTGTTCCCCATAAGCAGTCACTGCTAGATGTCTCTTTAACCTCTCCCAGTGCCTGCACTCGTGGCCTATGGACAATGTGTCATTTGGAATCCATCTGTGAACCTTTTCCCAGGAAGTCAAGTTGGTTTTGCAGCCAGCAGCGCTGACTATAGAGTGTGTGACCCCTTTTATTCCCCGAGCACTTTTTCCATCCATCAAGATTTCACAATGCTGCAGTTGCAAGCATCCCGAGCTCCTACCTTCAGCCCCAGATCCAGCTCCTGGAGCGAGTGCTTTATTTCACTGGTCAGGATGTTCATGCGCTCACACTCCTGAAAGGCAACCACGATGTATGGTGTCCTCTCCTTCACCTTTGCCATCAGTTCTGCAATGTTAAACTCATCCATCAGTTTCTCCAGCATCTCTTCCAGCAGAGCTTTCACCTGTGAACCAAAGGGAAAGGAGAGAGGGATGTGAGTGAAGGACCCACTGAGCTTCCTCAGCTGCCAGCCGCCAGAATGTGGTGTGAAAGCTCCATCTGCCAGCTAGAGCTTCTGAAACAATCAGTGTCAGCTGCACTGGGCATTGCACCTTTCCAAGGGCTTGTCCCATCCTATTAAAATTCAAGTGCTTACAGAAGTTCCTGTCAGATCAGAAGCTTTCAAAATGATGGTTTAAAAATGTCACTATGACATGTAGCAGTCTCCTTTCTTCTTGGGTCTCAACCCTGTATTCTTACTTCTCCTAAGGTAAATACAAGAAGGTGGATGGGGCCCCAGCTTCATCTGAGCCTCAGGATAATTGAGCTTATAAACTGGTTTTCTGTGGTGTGTTGATAGGGAGAGGTGATTATATAAAATGTAATTTTTGGCTGAATTTGGCATTCTAAACTAATAAGAGCCATAAAAGAAAGGCATAATGAAACAAAATTATGTTCTGGTCATCATCACAGCTTGATTTGGAAACAGTGCTTTTTATCTCTAAATACTAAACAGGGAAAGCTCCAATGCAACAGGACCATCCCTGGGGATACTTGAGGTTAGGCTTGGTGGGGCTTTGAGTAATGTGATTTGTTGGGGATATCCCTGCTCAGTGCAGGGGGCATGTACTAGGTGACCTTTTGAAGTTCCTTCCAACTCAAAGCATTCCATGATTCTGTGATCTTTCTAGTGTTTAAAAAATAAACAACACAGATAAAAAAAAAAAAAAAACGTTTTGGTTGACAATGAGGCATGAAGCCTCTGATCTTCATGGGATCAACTCCATGCATCAGGTTTACATGAACCATTAGGCAGCTTGGTATGGAAGTCAGTCTCACAATGCTTTTCTTTACCTTTGTGCTGGAACCTAAGCAAGACTTCTGCTTCTCAAGACTTCTCAGGAACACAAAACCCACAGTTACAGTTCTATGGTCTGACACGCAGACATGGCCCAGGGTGGTTTTATTGCCATGACCACTGAAAATCATATTTTGGACTCTGAACTCAAATTTCCTCCTGTTACTGCTCTTCCAAAGCCTCCACACTCACATCAGATGTTACAAAGAGGTGATGATGTGTATGGTGGTATCACAACCAGCAACGTGGCTAAAGCTCACTTGGAAAAGCTCTTCAGCTGCACCTCAGGTGCAGTGTAGAAATTTCCTCTAATACGAAGTTCCCCTACCAATTCCTTTGGCTCTGAGTTTTTCACAACAATTACAGTTAGTTTTCTGTAATGTGGCCTCAGAAACATGTGGGACTAACTGGACTTGTCAGAGCTTCAGGGAAATGAAAGTATCACAGTTTCCCTGCAAGCTGACCAAAACCACCTCAGCCAAAGCCAGGGCTGGAAATCCTCAAATGCTGAGACAACTCTTAACTCACTCTCAAGGCCCAAGTGAAAGGGATGCAGCCAGTGCCAGTTACAGCTCAGATACTGAGAGGTCACTTCCAGAAGACCATCAGCTGTGGGAGCTTCCCCCAAGCATATCACAGTGCAGTGGGGCCGTACTCAGGTTGTTTTCAGGCAGCTTCTCTTCTTAGAGAGATCATGAAAGCCATGAGGAGTTCTGTGCTCCTGTGACAGGCCTCTTGACTGTCACCAGGGTTTGCAGGGCAGCCATGTCCTGTGGGGGATCACTCACTGATAATTCTGCTTCTCTGGCCAAGGAGTTTAATTGTATTTTAACAGCAAGAGGACTGGGAGAGGAAAAGAGGTTCCCCTTTGCTATCTTTGAGCATCTCTTCTGGCTTTGACACCTCTCAGTTATTCCCCTCACCTCACATTCCAATATGGACTGAAAATTAAACATGTCAAGCACTCTTAAGAGCCCCTTAGGTGAAGGCTAAGCCAAGCCAAAGGAAGCATGTGTGAAATCAGACTTCATATAAGCTTTCTACTAGCCATTCATTACTTGCAAAGCTTGCAAAGCAGAGCTGGGACCTTAAGACTGCAGAAATAAAAAACAGAGCAAGTGTTGACTGCTTTCAGCTCCTGTTATGAAAGCTTGGGACAGATTTTAATGAGCTGTGAGGATCGAGAGGAAGGGCTGAGATCAGACAGGTACACAGGCAGAGCGAAGGGGTGCAGCTGGATATAAGGCATTACATGGCCCCTGGGAGCTTAGGAGCTGGATGGGACCTGATGGCAGCAGTAAGAGGTGGGCTGAGCCCTGGGTGGCACATTGTACCTGGCAGATGGTGTGCTCAGGGAGCCCATTGACATGTCAGTTACAGCATGGTGCACAGGGACCCGTGGCTCAGAGACTGTGGAGGCCACAGAAGGTTTATTTGCAATGTCTTCACAGGATGCTAATGAAGGCACTGCAGTTCAGGGGGTAATTAAAAGCCACTGTCTTATTACTGACAACACTCCAACTACATCCCACCACAGTGATGTTCTGCTTAACAGGAGGCTAGTGGTTTTAGACACAGTCTGTATCCAGCAGAGGCAGAACACAGTATAATAAGCAGTGGTGAGACAAACCTGAGCTAGATGAGGCTACTTAGGAATGAGACAGGTATTAAAATTCAACAGCTCCTTCCTCTACCACTCTCACCGTCTCCTCCCTGGTCGCCACTCCTCTTTCTCCCATGCTGGTGTCCCGGGGCTGCAGCTCCAACAAGACATGGAAGAGCTTCTCTGAGGTCTGGGTAAGGAAGCCAATTTCAGCATTGGGGTGGAGGCCATACAGATACGGAGACTCTGGAGGCAGGACATCGTCTATGTACTGTGCAGAGAAATTCAGGTTCAGGTTAGACACAGAGCCCAGGGCACTTCGCCTGCAGAGTTCATGGCGCTGGAATTGCTGCCCATCTAAGTAAGCAACCCCAGGCTGACATAATTCTGCTTGTGGCTGACACAGCAGCAAACCGATGGGAGAAAGGAGTGTGTGATGGTTTGCAGAACTGCTTCTACTCCTGCTGGGAAAATGTAGTAATTGCTAAAGTTTGGCTTGGCCACATAGCTCAGGCCTGGACCTTCTCTAGCAATTATCTGCTGTGCATTTCACCATCAACGTCCTGAAATCTCTTGCGGGAATTTAGCTTCCAGTAGTTAAGTTTTATCAAGAAAAATAGCCTGTTATGCCTACCTCTGCTACTGCATTTGTGTTCAAAAAACAGATGAGATCAGTAAGTAGATCAGCAAGACCCTTCAGAGGTTCTCATCAAAACTGATGATAAAAGGAACTTGAAAGGGCCATTTTAGCAAACAGTATGTGGATGTAATTTTCCAGGAGCCCCACTCACATCTTAAGAACCAATAGAGTTGTTCTATTCATGCATGAACAGAATGAGCCCATGATGAAGTAGCAAATTACCATTAGACTTGGCTCATCCAAGGGAATGCTGAAACATCTACAAAAACAGAACATAATGGGAAATAACAGGAGGTGTGTTGAAACACTCCAGTCCTATTCAGTGCCTCCTAAAAGAGATTACAGGACAGTTACGGAAGACAATTATGTGTCTAAGTAATGCCAGAAAACAAAGAGCTTACCTGATGATAGCCATTATAGTCCATGTTCCCTGGGACGGGGAATCCTGGAGCAAGGAGGAGTTCTCCCTCCAGCATTTCTGGCTTAATAAATTCTTCCAAATAAGTTTTGCAAAGCCGCCTGTCCCAGTCATCTGTAATGTGACCTCCGTACATAATCTCTCCAAAGAGGTAGCGCAGATCATCATAGGGGACCTGGAGAGTGAACCAGGAGGGTGTGAAGGGGTTCAGGCAGCCAGAGCCCCAGCAGCCCTGTCGCTGAGCTGCAGGCTCCAGCACTAAGCTCTGATCTGCACAGTGAGTGCTTCCACTCCGTGATTTCAGTTTTCTAAGTAAACAAACATTAGGTAGCAGTTAAATCCTGCCCAAGGAAAACTGGATCACAGCACAGATTTCGTGCAGTTCCCCACTGAAATGCAAATTTATTCTAAGCTCTGTTAAACCAAAGACCACGATGTATTTTCAATGAATAAAGACCACAGGAACTATTTGCTATGATTTGTAAGCTGCTACAGATGTGCGTGGCACTGACACTTCCCATCTCACCACAAAGGCATCCCAAACTGTCAGCTTGCAAACCCAAAGACAGCAAGGAAATGGTGTTTAGGAGACTTCCCAGGAGGTTCAGCACATGCCAGCCCATCACTGGTGGTTAAAAGCCACCAAGCAGCCCAGCTGTGATTCACTCACCTTGGAGCTGGCCTCCAGGTAATTGTACAGCACGCTCACAGAGATAGTGAGGTCTCCCGTGTTGAAGGGGTAGGAACGGTTCCAGCCCTGGGGGCCAAACTTGCGTCTTTCTGCCACCACGGCGTGGAAATAGCAGAGGGAGAAGAGGATGCTCTTGAACTCATTCTCCCGGGTGCACATCTCCAGCGTATCCTGCAACACACAGGCAGAGAGGCAAGGCTGCGTAGGTCCACACTGCCGTCAGTCCCAGTGACTCTCACAGCCTCCCAAATACACCAGACCTTGTGCAGGGCTGAATTGATTTGCCTGGTCAGTTCATTTCAGCATAACACACAGATTCCCTCATTTTCTAAGTCAGTGGATTTGCACTGCAAATTTGTCAAATTCTGATGCATATTTTCCAAATTAATATTTTGCACAGGAACACACACTGACAGCCAAGACAGGGACACGTGCACCCACCCAATGCCCTATCACCTGCATGTGCCCCACATCCCACACCAGAGAGATGGAAAGAGGCACCACCCAGGGCAAGCATGCCAGCAGTGAGACCAGGACTGAGCCCCAAGCAAGGCTGCTGACAATTGACTGCTACAACTGTACCTGGAAGAACTAAAGTCCATCCTGCCCCTGCAGTACAAAAGGTGTCCTTGGGGCAGCACTTCTTTGAGCTGCAGGGCTGAAGCAATGGGAATTCATAGAATCACTTTGATCAGAAAAGACCTCCAAGATCATCAAGTCCAACCATCAGCCCTACTCTACCAAGTCCACCTCTAAGCCATATCCCCAGGCACCACATCTACACGGCTTTTAAGCACACCCAGGGATGGGGACTCCACCACCTCCCTGGGCAGCATGTTCCAATGTCTGACAACCCTTCCAGTGAAAAAGGTCTTCCTAATGTCCAGTCTAAACCATCCCTGGAGCAGTTTGAGGCCATTCCCCCTTCTTCTATCACGAGTTACTTGGGAGAAGAGACCAGTGCCTACCTCTCTACAGCCTCCTGTCTCCTCTTCTTCATACTAAACAGCCCCAGGTCCCTCAGCCACTCTAATGAGACTTGTTGTCTAGACCCTTCACCAGCTTCGTTGACCTTCTTTGGACGCTCTCCAGCACCTCAATGTCTTTCTTGTATTGAGGTGCCCAAAACTGAGCCCAGTACTCAAGGTGTGGCCTCACCAGTGCAGAGTACAGAGGGACAATCACCTCCCTGCTCCTGCTGGCCACACTATTTCTAACACAAGCCAGGAGGCTGTTGGCCTCCTTGGCCAACTGGGCACACATGCTGGCTCATATTCAGCTGCTTGTTGATCAGGACCCCCAAGTCCCTTTCCTCCGAGCGGCTTTCCAGCCACTCTTCCCCAAGCCTGTACCATTGCATGGGGTTGTTGTGGCCCAGAAATGCACCCCAGAAAGACCATTCTCCTGCTGCTGTGACGCTCTGCACAAAGCCAGCCCAGCCGGGTGCTGCAGCAGGGTATTCACTGACAGCACAATCAGCGGGGGCATGTGAGAAACTACTAAAAATCCAAGCAGGGGAGACCAAACACTTGCAAAAAAACTCTAATATAGCCCTTTACAGCCAGCACAGCATTGGGAGCTTCCTTTCCCAGCTTCCAGGTGATGTTTGAAGTTCCAATATCTACAAACAAATAAGCAGAAGCGTGATGTTCAAGGAGAAGGGGTGGGAGCTTGACTCACTTAATCAATGAAAATGAGCAAAAGGAACCAATCTCCAAAGGACTTTGAATGGTGCTGAGAGTGACACCTCAGCAGGTGGGCTCCAAGGGGAAGCCTGGGCAGCCGCCTCTCTTCCCAGAAGTGTGAGCATCAGTGTTCTGGGGGAGCAGAACAGCAGATGGGCTGAAGGTCTGGAGCTGTGTGCACGGCACGAGGCTGAACCTCGGCTCTCATGGGGGCAGCTGAGCCCAGGAGGTTTGCACAGCTCTGGCTTCCACTGTTGTGGAAGGAGCAGTGTGGCTGGGCAGAGGGTGCCAGCAGGACCTGATGGGGTGTCCCGTGGCCAGCAGTACGGATCTCCACAGACCCAGGAAGACGAGCATGTGGGAAGGGTTTGCCTGCACTTTCATCCACGTCCCTGCAAACCCTCCTGGGCACTGCATATCCAGGGTACAGGGGTTCTGACCTGCACAGCTGAGCAAGCAGCTGGGTATGAAGGGAATAGCTCCACCAGACCCTCCACCCTCCCTCCCCAGGGACAGCTCCTTTATGTCCACTCTGCCATGTGACAAAGACTACAGAGGGTGGCTATGTGACTTCCCTTAATTATCTTTATCTTAAAAAATACATTAGACCTCTTATCACCTGGGGAGCATAACAGAGTTCAGGGGCTGTGCTAAGAAGGGGGAACCCATTACTCTAAAGTGTGCAAGACGTTGACTAACTGCATAGGATGATCAAGAACATTCCAAACCCTGCTTCCCCCTTGATTAGACAGCACTCCAAGCTCCCTTCATTAGCAGCAACCTGATGAAGAAATGGTTCAAATTTGTGCTGAGCATCTTTCTCATTTTAGAAAACACCCCTGGACTTCAAGGGGAGCTTGTCTGAATGAACACTGAGTAAGAATCCAAATCAGTCTTGTTCATCCTCTATATTTAGTTCTGCATTTTTCTTCAGCTACTGAGCAGAACAATATTCCCTGAACAGAACAATGGACCTTCTTTGTAGCTTTCAGCTGACAGCTAAATTTGAACATCCATTCTCTATAAAGCAGGGAAATGAGGTGTAAAGGGGTCCCACCCACCCGCTCCAGGATTTCTGATAAGAGACATTTTATAATACTCCAGCAATTTAGAAAATGCTAATTGCCCTGTGATTGAAATGAGCAGAGGCAGGATGAAAATGTTACTTGGGGTGAAGGTTCTCCCCTCCCGTGCTCTCCAGGATGTTTTGTAGAGTTCAAGATGATTAATGACAGTAGATAAAAAAGGAAAAATCTTCTACTCACATTAAATCTTGTGTGGTGTTTCCCCACCTCACCTGCTCAGCAATGCTCCTGAATTTGAGATTCTCTCCATACCAGCATGGCCTCAAGTTGCACCAAGGGAGATTTAGGCTGGAT
The DNA here is from genome assembly GCF_000691845.1 of Merops nubicus. Lineage (NCBI taxonomy): Eukaryota > Metazoa > Chordata > Aves > Coraciiformes > Meropidae > Merops > Merops nubicus. The sequence continues at coordinate 37,738 of NW_008622248.1, read as the reverse complement.
ATTAGGAAAAATTTCTTCCCTGAAAGGGTTGTTGAGCCCTCAAGCAGGCTGTGCAGGGCAGTGTTGGAGTCCCCATCCCCAGAGGAGTTTCAAAGCTGTGGAGATGTGGTGCTGAGGGACATGGGTTAGTGGTGAACCCACAGTTCTGGGTTAATTGTCGGACCTAATGACCTTAAAGGTCTCTTCCAGTCAAAATAACTTATTCTATGATCTAAGTGCAAAACCAGTTGTGAGCTGCCTTATTTCTCTGTCCCATGGACCAGTGCCTGAGGTCCACAACAGGCTGGGGTTGCTCTTGCCTGGTGCAAGTGTCGAGAGGCTGTATGCAGAGAATAGAAACCCGCCATGCAAGGTTTGCCCTGCGTGTTCCTGGCACAGTCATCAGCAGAATGAAGAGACCATAGTAGCTTCACCACTAGTGATCCAACAAAGGCAGTCAAAGTGGTGAAAGTACCTTCAGGCCCTTCTGGCTGCTTGAGGTTTAACAGCCAGGGTCTTGCTCTGAGAGCTTGGCATGCCAAGGCACATCTTCCTGTGTTCTAGCTTAATCACCATGTTATGATGACTCTAACATTGATCCAGTATAGATACCAGTACAGATTAGGGGTCATCCAGCTGGAAAACAGCTCCATAAAGACCTTGGACAGTGGACAGTAAGTTGTCCACGGGACAGCAGTGTGCACTTGTGGCCAGGAGGGCCAAGGTATCCTGGGGCGCATTACTAAAAGTGTGTCCAGGTCTAAGGAGGTTCTCCTCCCCCTCTACTCTGCCCTGGTGAGACCACACCTGGAATACTCTGTCCAGTTTTGGGTTCCCATATTCAAGGAAGACAGGGATCTACTGGAAAGGGTCCAGCGGAGAGCTATAAGGATGATTAATGGATTTGAACATCTCTCCTATGAAGAAAGACTGAGAGAACTGGGACTGTTTAGCTTTGAGAAGAGACGGCTGAGAGGGGATCTTATTAATGTCTATAAATACCTGAAGAGTGGGTGTCAAGAGGAAGGGGACAGTCTTTTTTTGCTGGTGCCCAGTAAAAGGACAAGGAATAACAGGTATAAGCTAGAACACAGGAAGCTCCACCTCAACATGAGGAGAAACTTCTTTCCTGTGAGGGTGATGGAGGACTGGAACAGGCTGCCCAGAGAGGTTGTGGGGTCTCCTTCTCTGGAGACTTTCAAAACCCACCTGGATGCATTCCTGTACGGGCTGCCCTAGGTGATCCTGCTTTGGACTAGATGATCTCTAGAAGTCCCTTTCAACCCCTAACATTCTATGATTCTGTGATCCATATCCTCTGCAGCACCAAGGAAAGAATATTTCCTGTCATCTCCACACACTTTGCTTTTGTGTGCCCTGAACAAGAAACTTGCCTGCACGTCCATCAACAAAGAGCAGGGATGGTGCCTGCTGTAGCAGGACCGTGGGTGTGTGGTCAGCACGCAATAGATGCAATGAACAACCTGCCATCAGCTGTTCTTGTGGGCAGCAGTGCTGAAGATGACCTACTTTACCCCTGGCTGGCAAAGCAAGTCCTCCCTGCTGGGAGATTTCAGCTCTAATTTGCAACACTTCCAATACCAGCAAGGTTTTGAGCTGAGTGGCCTCGGGCACACAACACCAAGTGTCCCTACGCTGCTCTGAGGAGTGATGTGGGATGTGACTTCATCAACAGTTCTGAACCTCTAACCCTGGGTGTTTGCCCCCAGAGGGCAAAAAAGCAAGGTTTAACCTGTTTCCCTCTCCATGGCTTTGGATGTTAGATGGAATATGTCACTCACCAGGCCAAAAAGGAGGGACACAGACACAAATCAAGTTGAAACAAGTCTCCCAAATGTTTCAGTCTTAAGTTTGATTCTGTACCAAAATAGCCTATCTAACGATCATACGTTGGTGAGAAAATTATTAAAACTGGCTGGTGTCTAGTATCCTGTGGCCTTCCACAAGAAAGAGACCATTCAGGATTACTCGAGTCCTCTCTTGGGAAAAAGAGAGCTGTGCGTAGCTCCTGGAGAAGTGAGGAGGGGGTTGTTGGACCCGGAGACTACATGATGCAAAAGGACTCACAGGTCTGCTGCAGGGAGCAGCCAAGTCCACCCACACCACACGCTGCACGGGTCCCCAGCAGCTCCAAGCCAAGCTGCTGGAGAGCTGCTGGAGCGAGCCCCACCATGCTCTTACCTGGCTGAAGCTGTCAAGGGCTTTGTGCAGGTTTGCGTGCATCCCCGTCGGGGCCTCGTTGGTGATTTTGATGGAGTTCTCCAGGATGCCCTGGGGAATGATGTGGCTCTCAGGGGAGGGTGCTGGCTCTGCGCTGATGAAGACACGGAAATCCTGGTGGCTGCCCTCACTGTGCTGCTCCAGCCTCTTCTCCAGAGAACTCAACCACTTGGCCACCAGGTGGATGTTCTGTCAGGGACAAAGGGGACAAGGCTTCATCAGCTCCCCTCCATTTACACCCGTGCTGAGCAGGCACCGCATCCACCACACCAATGAACAGCACCCACCAAGGCTATGCTCTAGAATTTGGTACTTGTCCCAGTAGTGCCTGCATGCAATTCACTGCCCCAAATATCCAGTCACATCAAGTATGCTTTGAAATTAAAAAAAAAAAATCATGATAAATCACCAGCAATGAAGCAAATGTTGGGTTGTTTGGGTTCTCAGTGACAACACTCTCCTTTTTGTTACACTAATACATGGCTGATAAAGTAATTTCCCCACATCTACCAAACTCAAATGAAAATGTTCATTCATTTTTAACAGAATAACACTGAGGACCCTCAATCTCAGTTACTGGGGGGAAAAAAAAATCAAGCAGGTGGTTTTACAAAGACTTTTAACATAAAATATTTATTTATTCATGCAACTAATTAGACATATCTGTCAGAAAATGAAGCAGTATTATGCAGAGATGGTGAAATGGATGAAGACAAGCCTTAGTTCTTCAGCAAGAGTACTATGCAGTGTTGTAGTTTCCAGGCAAGAAAATAGCTTTTTTTTTTTAATATTAGAAATGGGGCAGGTCACATAGAGCAGGGATTCATGGGGTAAGACTACCCTAATTTTAAAGTTAGGTGTGCAATCCAAGCAGAGTGTGTTAACGGGCACTCTGGAAGGTGATTTATCTCATCCAAAGACAGGACAAGGAACTTGTTCAACTTAAATTAAAAGCAGCCGCCACAAAGATAAACTGCTTGGAGGTGGCAAGGAAATGACATAAAGGAACCATATTAGAGGCTTAGAATAAATCTATATCACCTATAAAAAGGACCAGAAAGGAGATGTTGCAGTTAAATAGCACAGTAATGGAGACTATTAGGAGTAAAATTACATTCTTCAGGAAGTGGAAATTGTGTCCAAATGAGAAAAAAAGGGAAAAAAGCACAAAATCCAGTCACAGTAAGGTGAAAAAATGTTTTAAGAAACAATATTCTGAAAACAATAAAAAACATTAATAAAGCCTTTTCCAGAAACTAGAAATCTGCCAGAGAGCTTATATAGCTAAAAGATGACCAAGGTGTACAGGGAATGCCCAAGAAAGGCAAGATGACCACAAACCAGCTGATATTCGCAGGAATATTCACTGCAGAGCTTGGGGAGGGTCTCACTGTTACAGCCTGTGTGACACAGTGGTAGCATGCAACTCCTGAGGCTCCAGACACCTCTGGAGATAATCCATCCAACCCTCCTGCTCAAAGCAGGGTCAGCTAGAACAGGTATTGAACTGTATCCAGTTGGGTTTTTGGGTTGAATACCAAGCCTGAAGCCTCCACAACCTATCTGGGCAGCATGTGCCAGTGTTCAAGCACTCTCACAGTAAAATATGAAAATGAAATGAAATGAAATGAAATGAAATGAAATGAAATGAAATGAAATGAAATGAAATGAAATGAAATGAAATGAACAGAATAGAACAAAACAAAATGTCTAAGGGAAATCCGAATTTCAATTTGTGCCCATTGTCTCTTCCTCTTGCACTGGACACCACTATGAAGTCTGGCTCCATCTCCTGTACTCCCCCTCTCACAAAGTATTTAAATACACTGGTAAAACCCTCTGAGCCATCACTTTTTGAGGTTAAATAATCTGAGTTCTCTCAGTCTTTCCTTATGTGACAGATGCTCCAATCCCTTAATCATTGGAAAGACTTAAAACTAAGCAGCAGATGAAGAGTTTTTCAGAAAAAAAAGGATAAACTAATAAAAACAATTTACTAGGACCAGATGGCATCTACCCTAAAGAAGCTCAGCTATGGAAGTGCTGCTTTATTCCTCGGTATGCACTGGGCAAACTGGCAGGGAGTCGAATAAACCATGAATTAACACACAAACAGTATGAGTTGGAGAAAACCAGAAATCTAAAATTTCTAAGAATCTAGAACCCATTTTAGATAGCTCATAGGGGAATATCCAAATATGCACTTGTCACCATAGACTCCTTTTGAAGTTCTAGAAAGGTGAGCTCCAAGAGGCAGCTCACCACACCAGCTTCAAGCATTGCTCTGGATGGTGGAGCAGTTACCTCCATGGGGGCAGTGTATCTCCATGCCTGGATTTTCATCAGTATCAGCTGTTTATCTTTCAGTTACCAGTATTATTATAGATAAAATGAAAAGTCTCTTAAGCTAACAACCATTTAAGACACAGGCAACAGGAGGTGGGAAGCTACTGATGGGGTTTGAGCTGCTCACCGTATTCAAAAACCACCTGAAAGCACAAATGATTACTGAGCTGACAAAATTAGTCATAAGATGAAGTAATTTCAAGTACTGAAAATAAAACCTGGTGGTAAAGAACTGCAGAAGTGTGTCATCATTCTAAATGGCTGGCAATGATATGGCAGAAGAAATTCAGTGTTGATAGATGCAAAGTGATGCACACAGAAAACAACCTAAGTTATAGATACAAACAATGATGGGTTCAGAATTAGCTATTACCACTCAGGGAAGAGATCGCAGAGTCTTACAGTTATTTCCTGCAAATAACAATTCAATGCTTAACAATGTGAAAGCAATCAAATGTCAGCAAAGGAACAGAAAATAAAGGTGCAAACATCATTATGTCACTCCATAAAACCATGGTGGGCCTTCATCTTGAAAACAATACCCAGTTCTCATTGCTTTGTCCCCAGAAGGATCTAGCTTCTGCAGAAGAAGACATTAAATTGATACGGACTCAGCAACTCAGCTCTGAGCAGCTTGACCTGGTTGATGGCCCTGCTTGTCGCAGGGGGGCTGAACTAGATGACCTTTGGAGGTCCCTTCCAACCCAAACATTCTATGATTCTATGAATTTGGAGGGAGAGGAGATTGAGATGGAGGGGGTGAGTGAAGAACAAGAATGAAGGGATGTGTAGAGCAGACTGTACATTTTCACACAACACATAACTAAATGGTGGATTTATTGTCTCAGGATTTTGTGGAAGTTGAAAGAATCACAGAATGAAGCTGAGTTTAGATCCAAGGGGAGAAACATCACTGCACACTGGCACTGTTTGCACAGCCCTTCCTGCAGATTTGGGATGTGCAGGGAACCGGGCTGGCAGTGCCTCAGTGCTTTTATAGACATGCCACACAGCAACACCAAGGGAGCTCCCTCATGAGAACACAGAAACCTTTCTGTTGAAGGTTTCAGGTGCCTTTCACGAGCTACTTGTGGAGAGATCTCAGCCAGGACTGGAGAAGAAGAGAAACGGGTATAGAACAGGAAAAGCTGAGGTCCTTTAGGCATGGCTTGGGACAGAGTGGTGGCTGCTGCCACAGGCTTCTAGCAACACCTGCAATGCTGGAGGGATGGGTCAGCACTTGGAGATGGCCCTAGGTGGTGATACACCTCTCCAGAGTGATACAACTCAACTCCAGAGCTGGGTTGCATCAGGAGAGAAGAGACTAAAAGCTGAGTCACATCCACAAACAGCCCCCCTTCAAACATCTGTGACTGCCCTTGCACACTGCCGTGTCCTTGCCAAGTCCTGGGTGCAAAAATCAGTGTCACCTCTCACTTTTGCAGAGGGATCCTGCTAAGGATTAGTAGGTTTGCATTTGGTATCTCAACTATACTTTTTTTTCCCCCTATGTATTTATCATGGTGAAGAGGGACTTCTGGGTTCCTACTAGTGACAGCAATGTATGTAGATCTGAGTCTTGGCTCTGCAAACAATGCCACCCAGCCTCTGCAAGCAGCTGGACTAGCAGGCACGCTCACCTCCTTCAGAGGGTAACTCCCCTCTCAAGTGTCACCTGTCAAGAGTTCTAGTCTCTTCTTGGTTGCACAAGCACAACTTCAGTACCAATGCCTTCAACAATGGCTTTGCACCTCTGGATCCATAACAGCTTCCAAGGCTACTGGATATGGGTTTGTCTGAGCACAGAGACCTGAACTAGTCATCCCACTGGAGAGTCATGGAGAAGGCCAAATCACCTTATCCTAGAACAGATGTGTGCAGTACACCCGATGGGTCACCCTGGTGAAAGTGCCCAGCTCTCCCTATGGCCTGGAAAAGGGGGCTGTGATGACCAGGTCAGATGGAGTTGTTTCTATCACAAGGACTTGAATTGAAAGAGGGTGAGTGGTGCTTTCAGAAGCCTTCTAGTGATACAGGAGGCAGATGACTCTCACTGTCTTCACAAGTATCAGAAAAAAACACAGCAAGAGTGCAGCTGGACAGAACAGGGGGTAATGGTTTTAAGCCAGGAAGGGTAGATTTAGGTTAGACATTAGGAAAAAGTTCTTTAACATGAAGCTGGATGATCTGTGGAACAGGTTACCCAGAGAGTTGGTGGAGGCCCCATCCCTGGAGACATTCAAGGTCAGGCTTGATAGGGCCCTGAGCAGCCTGACCTCATTAGAGATGTCCCAGGTTAGTGTAGGGGGGTTGGACTAGATGGACTTTAGAGGTCCCTTCTTCTATGATTCTCTGATTCTGTGAACTGCATTTCAAGACTGTAATGTCTTTTAAAAATGCAGACTTAACTATTTCCATTTTCTTACCCTCTATGAGGCTAGGTACAAAGCATAGCAAGAAGTCAGTAAAAGCTTCCATACCTCTGTCTCATTGCCCAAGACATCTGTGTTTTAGGTGTAAATACCACATTCTCTGCTGCTTGGTAACTTCAGTATTGCCTTTTTCTGCACAAGATTTTATGGGCTGTCTTGGTGCCCTCAGTGAAATAAATTGTCAGATGACTCCTGCCAAAGGCCAAGCCTCCATCTCTGAGATGACAGCTGCCTCAGAAACAAGAGTCAAGAGAATTATTGTTTGGGAAGCCATGGACACCTTGCACTCTCCAGCTCTGTTGTCCCAAATTTGATTCACCTGGCTGGGAACAACATTTCTTATTCAGAACTGCATAAATTCAATCTCCTGCCCTGAAAGGATTTAGGGTTGTGCTCACATTACATGGATGAAATGGAGTTTGGGGTTTGGTAGAAGACAAGGCGGTGCCTGAGTAAAGGCACCATGTTTTGGGGAAGCATTGCTTTGTCATAAACAATGGCTGTGTGAGGAGCAGTAAACAAAATGCAGTTATATCTGACTGCTGATGCACCAGGGATTTAGGATTTCAAGAGATGTAATCCCCAGGGTCCGAGCAAACAACTCACTCTAAAGACACGAGTCCAATAATAAAGTAGGAGTGGACCAAAACATGCAACCAAAGTGTTTCAAATAGAGAGCTCAACAGAATAACAGAAGAAAAACTGCATTAAGTATCAGCTTAAACATAGTCTACATACCTGACCTTCAGTATTTTCGTCTTTAATTGGTAGTTTCTTCCTACATTTGCTTTTGTGGTGTTAGATGGCTGAAAAAATGATTTTTCTTGTATTGACATGACACCAATGATCATGATTTGTCACTATCACTGCCTTCTAACAGCTGACTTTAGGAATATTTCTATTCTAATGATAATTGAGTCCATTTATACACTATCCTTTTGTGATACAAGGGATGGAAAGAGGAACAGAGGCAGCAAAACATGGGTTGGTACTAAGAGTTTATGATTTCATCAAATGAATATGTCTGTAAAAGCCAGACAGATGCTGTGGAGGGGATTTGTGGGTTTGAAGGAAAATTTGCGAATTAGTTCTCAGCAGTCAGATAGCAATCGTGAGAGAATATGACTAATGACAATTTAGGCAGTCTTAATAATTGAATGATATGTCAGTTATCAATAATGACACGACACAGACAATGCTGCATTAACACCAGTCACAGCTCAGCGACATGTTGATTGAAGAACCACCTGCTTGGTTTAAAACCTCCCTCCCTCCCTCCAATTTCATGGGCTACTTCTAGATCTTATTCAGGGGAAAGAGCACAGTCCAGCCTGTCCACCTTCCTTTGGCCCAGGGCTTCATGCATTCGTGATACTATGTCCCTAAACCACACTGCACCAGTTTTCATAAAATCACAGACTAGTTTGGGTGGGAGACGACCTTTCATGGTCATCTACTCCAACTGCAGGGAGCAGGGACATCCCCAACTAGAGCAGGTTGCTCAGAGCGTCATCCAACCTCACCTGGAATGCTTCCAGGGATGGGGCAGCGACCACCTCTCTGGGCAGCATGGAACAGGGGCTCACCAGCTTCAGTGTCAAAAATTTCTTCTTCCTATCTAGTCTAAATCTCCCTCTTTTAGTTTCAAATCATCACCCCTTGTCCTGCTGTAGCAGACCCTGCCAAGGACTCTGTTCCCATCTTTCTGATCGGCCTCTTTAAGGACTGAAAGGCTGCAATAAGGTTTCCCAATTTTTACATCCTCCTTGTTGCACAAGACCCCTTGAAGACATATTTAACCAGGACACAGCAATTTTTTTCACATTTACTACAGTTTTTCTTAGTAAGATTTGCTGTTGGGCAAGGGTAAAAGACATCTCCCTGCCATCCCCGTTCTTTCACAGCTCCTGTCTAGGTCTGTGTCATGGACAGAAATAGGCAAAGGTCCCAAATTCATTAACTTGCTTTATGAATGGAGGGTGGGGGCCAAATCCTGCTAAAAAGAAGGCAAAAGAGAAATGTGAACTATCTCCCCATGCACACTGACCATCACCACAGCGTTAGTTCCACACTTCGCGTTCCGGAGTCCGAGTGACTGGCAGCAGGTACTGGAGGTCCAGCTGGGGCAAGAGTTGGGCTGGGCTGCATGTGCAGGAACATGGGAGCACCAGAGGTTTTTGTTTGGGAAGAAAGCACTTCTAAGCACCTCTGTGTGCTTGTACTTCACAAGGCAGAACATATATCAGAGGATGCAAGCGTCACTATGGTAACCATCAGAAATAGCACCACATTAACCGGCACACGCTCCACAACTTTGCTGGTAGTGACTGGAGACCCTTCACATTGCTGGAACTGGTTCTCTCCTGCAAGCCGTATCACCAGTCACGTCCCGGAGCAAGGAGAATTAGTTGTTTTCACAAAGTCTCATTCTCTTGCGAGATGCCCTCAGAAAATAGTCACTGTTTTTACACTAAATCCACAAGCTGAGCTTTGCAGTCCAGAGACAGCCCAACACTGTAACACTCACTGCATCGTGTCTGAGAATGGTAAAGGACAGGGAGGAGGCACTGCAGAGAAAGTCTTCCTTTGGCCATGCCCTGTCAAAGGTAGTGTGAGGTTTCATCCCATGAGAAGATGCCACACATGCTCAGAAGCAGCTCCATCATTCCACAGGCACCCTACAGTCCTGGGAATGCTACTACAGGACTCCAAGACCAAAATGGATGAACACAGACCCTACCACCAGCACCTGCTCATATATCTGTGAGACCAAGCTGTTTCTGAGCGACAAACTTGTGTTCCTCATTGCTTCTCAGAATGGAGAAAGGCAACCACTAAGATCTGGAAGCACCAGAGTTTTTTTACCCTGTCTCTGGCATGTGCTTTCATCTAGCGGAGAAATCACAGCAGCCAGCTTAGCAAAGGTGCCCCACTTGGCAGGCAGTAACATCACATTGTCACCTGTCTGAAGTGCTTGGATTTCAGCAGCAGCTTTTTCAGACCTCACCTCATGGTCACGATGGGGAAAGACATGTTTGATCCTTGCTGTCAGCACTATCTGAGCCCTGTCTGGAGCCCTTAACCCCCAGCAAGCCTCTCCACACAGTCAGGGGGAGGATTACAGCATGTAAGAACAAGTACAGTTGATTTGTTACCCTTCAGCCTCACCTCTGAACATACTGTTCCTGTTGTGCTCCTGGGCCCTCTGAAGTTCCCTACCATCTTACTCGGGCTGGGCCAAACTAAGCAGCTCTGGCATCTGTGAAGTGTCACTTCTCTGTCCACCCCCATAGCCACTAAGCAGTTAAGGGCATGATGGCACCACTCTGCCTTGTGCTGCACTAAAAATTATCCATCTAGTCCTATCCTCTGTGGATGTGTCTCCTCCACAATTTGCAATGTCATTTCACCAATACAGACACAGAAGCAGCACTGGTCTAACCCTGTAAGTACCAGCAGTGCAGAGTGGAGTCAGGACAAGCATCAGAGGGTGCTTTACATCTCTGTTAGCACTCAGGATCTTGGCTGGGCCACCACTGTCCCCATACTAAAGCTGTGCTGCAGCAACTTCACTGCTCTCAAGATTTGTGTATACCCATGTCTGCTATGGTCCCTCCTCCAAATGAGAACCCAGCCCTCCTCTGCTAGAAACTGAGCAAAATACATTCTATGGCCCTTTCACTGGTCAAGGTAGACAGAAGGCAGATGCAAGAGGGCAAAGGGAAAAGAAGTAAAAACCCAAAGAACACTGGCCTGAAATCTTTGCAGCACTGCCAGGAGAACAGCAAGCATCTGAGTGGTTTTAAGACAATTTTTGGAATGAAGTACAATGTATTTTGCATGTTCTTTTAGCATAGATATACTTTAATACTATATGCTTTATACTTAAATGTTGATGATACTAAAGAAAAGGTGCTTCAGGCTATTTCTGTGCTGATTAGTTCACAATTGCCCCTTTCTACATTATTGACCTGTTTTACGCTCCAAAACATGATGGGTGATATATGAGATGTCTAATTGCAAAGGTAGGTAGTGATGAGGGGATGAAATGCACAGCAGAGGAGCATTGCTTGATTCATCTCAAGATATGGAGGAAAATAAACTTGATTTTTAGGGAGGACTCCATTACATTTCTGTTTTAGCTCAAAATATGTCCCAAAACAGAGTTTTCCAGAGCAGTTGTACAACCAAACTGACTGCACTAGTTACAACGGTATTGAAAGCCCAACAGAAACAAAATTCCATCCCAGATCAATTTGATTACTTGCCAGTCTGTAAGTGGATTTGCAATTGGAAAAAAAAAACATTTGGGAATGGCTGTTGTGACATGAAGCAGGAAGCAAAACAGTTGTTGGAAATCAAATACCTTTCTCCATCAGAGTGTTAACCAAAAACCATGAAGACGGTAGAGTGGGTATTTCTCCTTTAATATATATATCTAGGAATGAAAAGATACTGTGGCTGGAAGGAAAATGAGCCTCTTTTTTACTGAAGCAGAGGCTTAGTGCCATATGCTTATGTGTGCCTTGAATGGCCAATCTGTCTCACACAGGACAATAAAGCTCTTTTGCTTGTAGCCAGGGCTAGCTGTGCAATGCACAGAAAAAGCTTCCACTGTATTGACAATGCAGTAAGAAGGGCTCTGCCAGCGTCTGAATCTCACAATTTTGCTCTAGGAGCTCACTGTTATTCAATTTAGTACACCAACCTGACTCAGCGAAGCAACAACCTATGAAAATGGAAAGACGCTCAAAAATTAAATTAACTTGATCACAAAGAAAGAGAAGTGACATTTTGGCTAATGCATGAAGACTACAATTAAATTTGGAATATCTAAAGTCTGAGCTTTTCCCTGCATCAGTTCATTCCGACATGCATCTGTAAATATGTAAATGAATTCCACTGTTTCTTTGCTACTAGGCTGATAAACATCATTTGGTGATTGTGATGGTCAATGTCATAGCAAAAACCTTTCAGTTAGGCCCAGAGAGGGAAAACAAGCAGACACAGCTCACACGAGCTCGTAGCTTAGTGCTCCCTGATGTGCAAACCTCTTTCCTCCTTACACAAGGGACACTACACGCATCAGAGGAACCATACTCATGGCTAACTTGGCAGTGGGAAAGTAGAGATCACAGAATCACTGAGGCTGGAGATACCTCTGGGCACCATCTATTCTTAACCTTCTACTCAAAGCCAGGTCAGGTAACACAGGTTGCCCAGGATCATGGTAGATGGATTTTGGATATCTCTGAGGATAGAGACACCATAAACTCTCTGGCAACTTCTTCCAGTGTTTGACCACTTTAATGGGAAAAAAAAAAAAAATCACCTATGTTTAAATGGAATTTTCTATATTTCAAGTTGTCCCCATCACCCCTTGTCCTGTCACTTGACACCACTGAGAAGAATCTAGTCTTTGCTCCCTAACATCCAATGTTGTTGATTGATAAAATTCCCAAGTCATCTCTTCTCGAGACGGAACAATCCCTAGCGCTGGACCAAGGATGCCCAATGTACCAGACCCACAGGGACACCCTAGGCAGGACATCTTTTTTCTCCTAGGCTTCATGTGTTGAGACATTTATAGACTCAGTTGGTTATCTCTTCTTCCTATAGCGTGCCTGAAGAGAAGACCAGAGTCTCCTTCAGCAGAGACCCTTCCCTTCCTACCTGGGGCTGGAGGTGAGATTAATCACTCTTCCAGTGCCTACAACTATTCCCAGTTTACAACAGGCACATCATACACACCGAGTTTGTTCTGTTCTCACCTTGCCTAATGTTTGCATGAACTCCCAGGAGTTCCCACACTAGTATTAGCTATTTTCACTCAGTTAAAGCAGCATGCACCATGATGTGAAATGTCTACAAAGTCAAGACAGCAAGAAAGACAGGAAACAAGAAATAACATCCATGACAAGACCCCACGCATTAATTTATTAAACATCCCCTTAAGAATATTTAGGGCTGCACCACCACATCTCTGAGGAGCATGGACCCTCACTGCTTAGCCAGCCAAAAAAACTTTCCACTTCCAGTTCATACCTGCTGGTTTCGTTGCAGGAACGTCTCCCATCTGAAGCAGCTCTGTTTTTCTTTGTTATTAGTCCTGAGCACATGACCTTGCACTGTTCTATTACATTTCATCCCATTTCAACAACTCCAGACCTACAGGCTGCTCCAGTCTCTCTGTATTGAATTTTGATCTTCTTCTCTGTTGACAACACTTCTCAACATCAGTGCAAAGCCATTAATAAGTACTCATTTTTTCAAGCCAAGATCATGTCTAAAGAAAGTCTGGCACCATGGCTGTTCCTCAGGAGCTCTGCTAGCAACATTCAGCTTCTGCAGCTTCCCTAATACATTCCTGTGTGGCACCAGCTCTGCAGTTCTATGACAGTCCACATCAATTAGAGCTGCTGTATTTCCTCTAAAACTTCAGTTACCTTCACAGTGCAGAGTATCAAATAGACCCAATCCATCTTTAGCAAATTCCTATTACATTTGACACATCTACTTAACAATTCTTTACTTATTTTGTCCTTCAAAGTTTGTTCTGAAACTTTGTATGCTGTTGAGTTTAGCCTAATTTGTTTGCTCCAGTAATTTCCCACTGTTTTAAATACAGATGCTAAAGAATTTGTTAATTGCTTGTCAGACGGCACCCTCTGATTTGACAGATTCTTTACAAAGACTAGCAATGGACTTGTATTTTCTTCTAACAGAGTTTTAACATTCTGGGATACAGATTATCTGGCCCTCTGAGCTGAGCACATCATGTTCTTTGATCTGGTTTTCCTTCTATTTTTATAAAAGCTTGTTTTCAAGAAAAGCCTGTTTGTGTGGGTGTCTCAAACAGCCAGCCCTCAAGGACAGCATGTCTTTCAGCCTTCGAAGAGAGCCGGCACTGAGACTCAGAGCCAAAATATTCTAGGAACAGACCAGGGAATCACAATGAGCAACTTAGGAAGATGCTGTTATTCATCTTCCAACACAGACACACAACAGGAGGTGACAGACTCTTAACTGTTTGTGGGGGTTTTTACACAAGGGGGAAAGATCTTTACCACAGGAAGCTTCCATCCAATGTCAGCTGCAGAGGGCAGAGCTTTGCTGCACCCTCAGATCATCTCCTAGCTGTGCTACCTTGGTCTTTCCTACCTACAAGGCTATAGAACTTGTCATGAGTAACAAACTGGCAATTAGCTCTATCCACTCTCAAATTGAATGCTACCCCTTCCAATGAATGGAAGGCTGCGGAGAGGAAGGTGGTGCCTGGTGTCTGTATGAAACTTCTTTCATGTGCAACACCAACCTCCTACAACCCTGTGTTCCCCTACCACCCTGTCCTAGGATAACATCCTCGTTTGGGCAACTTCTCCATCTGTCTAGCCCCAGAGAGACAGCTGGGGAGGTGGGCAACACAGAGGAGCCAACAGAAGGCCCAAGAGGTGACGGCTGTCCATTCTGGAGAGCCCCAAGAGGTGCTGCTGAAGTGCTGAGATGGTGGCAACACACGACAGTACGATTTAGCTGGGATCTGCACAGATCATGTTTCTATCAGGGGGTGCAGATTGCTGGGCACCCCTCACATATTTTAGAGAAACCCAAGAGAGAGAGAATTGCCAGTTTCCATCCTGATTGAATGTGCCTTTTGTGCAGGACCTCTAGGCTTCTACACATAAACTACAAGAGATGCTCCTTGTGAGAAAGCTGATGCTGTGCTCTGCCCATCCACCCCTCTGAAAAGTGTCCCGTGAACCTGCATGACAGTACGTGCTTTTCATTCCCTGCCAGAGCTCGTTGTTCCCTTTCAGATGATACACCACTAGCCTTTGTGACACGAGCTGCTTTCCACTAGCCAAACACTGAAATGTAACTCCACCTCATCTCTTGAAAAAAAAAGAAGAAAGTTTGTTTGCTCAGAGCAAAAGGAACACAGAGCATTTTAGAACTCTTGAAGAGGAAATGTGTTCTTTGATTTAATGACCTGTAGAGTATTCCACAGCTTGTGACTTGACAGGACCTGCATTTCTCCCAACCTTATTTATGAGAATACAAAAACTATATAAAAATTTTCTTCTAACCTGAGTAAAACATTAAGACAGGGGATGGGCTAATCATACGTGCATTTATTGCCATTTGCATTTTTTTCTGAAAAGAAACCTGTTTTTTCTCTTTATCTCAATTTCTTTTTCATGGAAATGAAGACCATTTGAACTGCTGTTAGCAGCCACCTGGGTATGCCCTAACCAGAGACCAAACTTTTGCAGGGTACTGCCTGCTGGGGACCAGCAGAGAGCTGTGGCCCATGTGGAGAACAACAAAGTTGGCCAAGAGGTTTCTGGCACAGCTTTTCTCAGGCAGAAGATGTCAATTTGTCAACGTGAAACCTAAAGGCCAAAGGTTGGCTTCTGTAACTTACTTTTTTTTTTTTTTCTCTTTGCTTCTTCTTTTCTTTAAGACATTCTGGAGTAGTCAAATATTCTGCATTGATGGATCACTAAAAACCAACCAAACAATATTTGCTGTTTTCTCCCCCAAAAACGTTTTTGTTAAGAAGTGCAAGTTAATGAGGGAAAAAATAAAGATTCAAAAAATAAAAATGAAAAAGCACCAAACTACAAGAAACACTGACTGGTGCACAAGAGGGAAACGGGTCATGTCGGAGCTGTGATTTCTGGAGATGTTTCATGCACCTGACTCTCATTCATGGGACTTGAACACTTTCAGGAGTGGGGTCAGTCAGCAGCCACATGCAGGTTCACTCACATGCCTCATCCACCAAGCCCTTCAGTACAGACATCTCTGCTGCCACTCCCCTGAACACAGACCTAAAAACTGCTCTCGCAGCTTCAGCACCGCTGCTTCCACCTTGTAATGATCAGTCAACATGTTAACCAGGTATGGTGTGGCAGCTTCATGGTCCCACTCATCAGTTCTATCAGGAAACAGGGTCACCAGAAGAGTGAGCCTTGATTTGACCTGCTCTGTAACCTGTCTCACAGCTGCCACCAAGCATTGTCCAGCCCTTTCCTTAAATCTTCTACTACTCTGTGGACAACGTAGTTACAAAAAGGTCTTACCTAAATGGCAAGTCCAAATACTCCTGGCCACGAAAAGGGTCTTGAGAAAAAATGTGATTTTGTAATAGTACATAAATCTAAATCTGTGTAAAACTTTCTTCAGTCTTTCAAGATGCTCTTTCATTGTTGTCCTACCTCCACAGCAGACTCCGTTCCACCAGTTGTTAACACTTCAAACTACATTTGACAAATGATGTTGGAAGCTCAATGTCAAGTGTTTAGATGATGGTACCTACCTAAAATGAAAGTACCAGATCCAAATTCTGTGCCCTTAGTACAACTAGAAAGATCTGGTTTAAAACCCTCAAAAGCTATGAACTGTTTTTCAGGAGACTCACAGGCTGAACCCAATTCCAAATGGATTTTTGTGGAGCTCACAGATCAGCTTCAGTTCTTCAATGTCAACAGTTTAGAAAAGAGCAGCTGCTGGGCTTGTGCTGGGGTTTGTCTCTGCAGCCCTTGAGTAACAAGTTCTCCTTCAGACAACTGCACTTTTGTCATAGGAGGCTCCTACTTTACAGTTGGACCATCAGTATTTGTAGAGAGTAGTTTTATCCATGGACTTCATTCTCTCATCTGTATCATCAGGTAGTATCAGTATGGACACTGTGATGGCAAGGGGCAGGAGCTCAGCAAAGCTGAGACAAGGACAATGCTGATCCTTGAGGAGCAGGAAACTGCACTAGTCAGGCTTTGCCAGTGGTTTTCTTTCCATGGGAATGAATGAATGGGTGGCTTTCTGTTGTTCTCAAAAAATTAGTCATTCATTAAAATCTCCATTTTGAGAGTGAGTTGAAAAATGTCTAAGTTCCCAGAGGGGACACAGATGATGTTTCTTTATTTTCCTCCTAAAATGTCAGAAGGCAGCACAGGTTGGTCAATACACCTGAGGAGGGATGTGTCCCAGGACAGCAGCCCTTCCCAACACAACAGTGATCTTGCTTCTGCAATCCAATAAGGACTTCCCAACTGTTTTAATATCCCTCAACAACCAATTTTCACAAATCTAATTTCCCAACTTGTTATTCCTCAAAACACTCGACTATCATTATTCCTGGTTTCAGTCAAGGACCAGTAATGAACTACATGCATAAAAGCCACCTAGGTGATCATAACACGTTTGTCTTGGAGAATATGTGTATGAGTTGATATCAGACAGAAAATTCAGTGAATAGAAGAGGAGCTCTACCCCATGTGAGCTGAGGAGGTGTTCAGTCAATAGCAGAAGTGAACCTAACAGTTGTTTTTATCTGCTCAAAAGCAAATGGGAAGCCCAAGTATAACTGTCCCATGGGTGACATATAGCTTCCAAACAATGAGTTGGATTAACCTGGGTAAAATGACCCTAAATGCCTCTTTGAGATCTACTCTGTCGTCTCACAGAATCCCAGTAGGGTGGGGTTGGAAGGGACCTCTGGAGATCATCTCGTCCGACCCCTCTGCTCCAGCAGCTCACCCACAGCAGGCTACTCAGGACCATGCCCAGGCAGGTTTGGAATCTCTTCAGAGAAGGAGACTCCACGGCCTCTCTGGGCAGCCTGCTCCAGGCTCTGCCACACTCACAGCAAAGAATTTTCTCCTATTCTGATGGAACCTCCTGGGTTCCAGTTTTTGCCTGTTGCCCCTTGTCCTGTTGTTGGGCACCACTGAAAAGAGTCTGTTCCCATTCTTTTGACCCCCACCCTTTAAATATTGATCAGCATTCCCTCTCAGTCTTCTCCAGGCTGAAAAGCCCCAGGGCTCTCAGCCCTTCCTCCTAGGAAAGGCATTGTTAATACAATGATCCACAAAGCCTGGGACACTTTTGTAAACTGAGTTGTCTGTGTCATTCCAGATCCTGTGCAACTGATCTACCAACACTCCTGAAACCGTCTGAAAGGTATTTGTCACCAAAAGCCTTGCAGGGAAGATTTTGCCAAATAAACTGCTAGCATATAGTAAAGATTTGCTATGAGCCAGCTATGACTGAAATGACAGGAGAATCTTTTGTGGGACCCTTACCCACTAACTCCTGCTGTGATGAGTTTGGATGCTGACTTTAACTATCTGGAGAGGTCAGAGTTTCAGCCTTTTGAAAATGGTTTGTCCAACTTTGTAAAAAAAAAGTTTGTCTAGAGCATGGTTTCATTTCAGTTGGGTGTCCCCTGACCAAACGAGTTATGTTTGACTAAGGTAGTCCTGTCTGTCAAAGTAGGGGACAGCTACTCTCCCTCCTTCTCATTCTATACGAAGCTCCAGTGCTTGGAAGGAGATGGGAACACAAACTGAGCTAGAGAGACAGGTTCTAGAGCTGAGCAGCTTAGCCAATCTAGGTGACAATTAAGTTCCGTTGCTTTGTTGTCACCCCATGTGCCTAACAGAGTGATGAAATGCAGAAGCCTAAGAGAAATGGTACTGCCTGCCTCAAGTCTTGCTTCCAAGTCTGTGCCAAGAGTGAAGCACCACCAAGGCTCAACTCCAGCTCTTAGTGGGGCCCTCACTGCCTGGATTGCTTGGAAGGTCTATGACTAGAAAAACAAAGGAAGAAAGAGCTCTAATCTCTGTGTTGAATCAGTCTTGCCAATATTGCTTTAATCCAAACCAAACACAACAGAGAAGTAGTATATTTACAT
This sequence comes from Merops nubicus, assembly GCF_000691845.1. Taxonomy (NCBI): domain Eukaryota; kingdom Metazoa; phylum Chordata; class Aves; order Coraciiformes; family Meropidae; genus Merops; species Merops nubicus. The sequence goes on along the minus strand of NW_008622248.1, from coordinate 19,042 downwards.
GTACACAGTTTTACCAGTTTTGTGGCCACAGCAGAGAAACCCCCGATGACTGACTGACCCTGGGGAGACCACTGGCACCAGGCAGCCTGTCCGAATGGCCACTGCTGTGACCACTGAGTTTGCCCCAGGCAGGTTGCATCAAAACCTGCTAGCAGCCAGCTGAATTAAGCTCCTCTCTGAGCTCCTGGGGTAGCCTGTCTACTCTGTGCCACCAGAGATAGTCAAACCTGGCAGATGTTGCTGGAACACCTGTCAGCCCAATCATCAAAATCGTTCTTCCACATAAATGTAATTTCTGCAGCAATTCTGATTTAACCTTCAGTGTCTGCTGAGACCTCTTGCTGACTGCTCTGACCACCAGAGAAGATGTGAAGGGATGAAATAAAAATAATTCAGGCCCACAGTATTCATCTGCCACCACTGAACCAACAGACATGGAAGCTGGCATTGCTAACAGATCCTTTAAAAGATATAACCATCACTGTAGAAAAGAACCCCTCGCTTTGCATTACTGAATGGAATATGTCTCAAAAATCTGCATATTTTCTTCTTCACCACCTCAAAGGCAGATGCCAGTATTGCAGCCATCTGTATTAAAAGCTCTTGAAAAGCTCAGTATTGTCTGCCTTAGAAAGAGCTTGCAAAAAAAAGAAACAATTAAGATCACAATATTAATGGCATTTAAATCCAAAATCAGGCCTGTAGGGCTCAGACCAGGACTCAAAGCTTTGGGTTAATCTAATTTTATCCAAACAATTCAGTGATAATAAGCAATTATTAAATCCACATCAAGGAAAACAGAGGGGTTCCCAAGACCTGTAATGAGAGCTGACATCACTGACTCTGCATATTCAGAAACCAAAACACTTACAGAATAAGTGGCTCCAGAGAGCACTTGACAAAGACAGAGCTCCCTTCTCACCCTAAAAGGCTCTGAAATGTTTTGTCGAGTTGTGATAAAAGCTTCAAACATTTACCTGCTTTGGGATGCAGAAGGCAATTGGCACCACTGCAGACAGCCTCTGCCTTTCCAACGCTCCTGTGCGTGTTCTCATTGCTCATTTAAATACATGGTAAGTTTTGAGAGGTAATAAGGGAACTAATCTAACAGCTCTTAAGAACAAAGCTCTTTATTTATTCATGAACCAAATCGAAGCAGAGGGAAGTGCAGCACAAGCTTCCCTCAGGGGACTCCCTACAACCACAAGCCCTACAGAAGGCTCAAAGACCAAGAAAACCGAAACAACACTGCCCGAGCAAACCAATAGATAGCAGCAAGAAACAGTTAGCAGGTGGCTGCTTTGGACACACAGATGACACCTTGTCCCATCTCCCACCAGATAAGAACGGTGGAATGTCCTCATTAATGTCATCAGCATCAGGTAACTTGGGAGTACAGCAGGACTGTTTCCAAACACACCCTACCTGAAGGATGACCCAGTGACCCTCTTTTGCAGCCAGATCTAGAGCTTGTTCAGCAACTACCTCTTGACCTTGTCCAAGGGAAACATTGTGGAAGTTCCTGTTGTTAAACGTATAACCAAGTTTCTTCCCTAAAAGAGAAAGGAAAAAAAAAAAAAAGTGATGTTCAGCACTTTTACCTGGAGCACAGCTGAGCTCCCGCAGCAGCAGCAAGGCTGAGTTCAGGCTTATCAAAAACCCTCACAGAAGAGCTATCACACTTCTTATAACAGTTATCTTGTCTCTCACACACTCCCTGACAACAGCAGCGGCTTCTTCCAAACTACTTTTAATTACAGAGCAGCCTCCACACGAAGGTGTACTATTACAGAGTTCCTCTTGGTTAAAGAACACCATTCCCCTGTAACCTTGTGTAAAAACACATCTTACAGTGATAGGAAATTAAAATCGTTTTCTGATTAAACAGCCTTTGAACAAGACATCATTCGGTGGGGAAATGCACCCTGCAGGGCATGCTGGGACCAGCAGTGAGATGAGGAACACATTCAGTTTAGAGAAGGCAGCTGAAATGAAATCTCTGTGAGCTCCCTATGGCCTCAGCCAAGGCCTCAAGGATTTATTCAACCTAGAGATCAGTTGGCCCTCCAGATTTCCCATGGATCACTGTGGGCTTTGGCAGGTGTGGAGTTGCCTCTGGGTGCACCACAATGAGTGTGAGAAGGCCTGTGGTCAACAGCCTGCAGCAGAGCCCAAGGGAAGGGGTGCTGCTCTGCAGACCACCTCCTGCAGACCCTCCTACATCTCCCTCTGCACAGTGCAGGTTGGGAACCCCAAAACCCATGTAATTTTCTGTCTTGCTCTGGAGGAAGGATGGCAGCTATTTAGTGTTTCTTCATTATATCTGTGGTAGTCCTTTGGACATCTCTGTAGGATCCTAGTGCCTCAGATCCTTTTATTGATCATACGTAAAAAGTTCCTGTTTATTTTTTTGAATGTCTGTAATCTAAAGAGGGAGGACACCAGTTGCTCCTCATCTCACAGGAGAAGCAGCTGCCTGGAGCAAGCTCTCTCTGCTGTGTGCTCCTCAGAAGACAAGCACCAATTTGTGCTGCCAGAGGGAAGCAGCCCAACAAGCATCCACACGGGCTGCACTCGTGCCAGGAGGAGCCTTCGGCTCAGCCGGGCAGTCAGTGCACCCCTCCCCACACCCTGATCTCTTCGGATCACCTGCACTTACCTCTGCCTGCAGATTTGCCTTCATGCACATGATGCACCCTTAATTCCTGATTTCTGCTAAAAGCAGGCAAGCTTTATAGTAAAGCAAGAAAAAGATTTGTCTTGCAAGACTTAGGATTCAGCTCTTGGTACAAGGTTGGGAACAGATGGCCATAAATAAAACAAACATCCAATCTCTTCCAGTTGCTCGAGCTCTCTGCTTCAGCAACCCCCATGGACACAGCTCTCCCCATATTTCAGAGTTCTCAGTTTTCTTTCTCACCATCTCTGGTGGTTGCCAGCTTTGAGAACTGCTAATCCCACCCTCTGTCTCCAAGACCCACCCTCTCAAAAAGGGATGGGGAAAATTTACAGAAGGGAGGGTGCTTCCCCAAACCAGCTGATTATCAATAAAATGAATGGCAGTTGTTGTTTCCTCTTCACAGATAGGTCAGGACTCCAGAGTGGCACATGGAGAGGAGAGGGGATTGTGCAGTCAGGCTGCCCTGGGAGGTGTGGAAGCTTTCCAGACCCAACAGTGTTTACTGCAGGATCCTCCCCATGTTGCCAAGGAAAGGTCTCATGAGTGGGCAGCATCTGGAAGGAGCTATCTTCTATCACACGAATTACCTAGTCAGACTTGCACTTTAATAAAATCCAGTGAAGGGCAGAGAAAATATCAAATAATGAATCCAAACCCCAGTGAGGCAGGCTCTATGGCCAGTGCAGCTCCACTCAAGCAATGGTTTTATTTCATTAGATTTTTTTTCACTTTTACTTGCTGTAACATTTCTGGCTGACTAACCTGAGGTGCTCCAATACACTCATTACAATTCCAGTTAAACCATTCATGGTTGGATTTTAGTGCTTCATTTACCATACATGAAAATAACAGAGTGAGAGACAGGACCACTGATGTGGTTCTAAAGGGAAGGCAGACACATGTTAGAACCTTCCTCTGGGGTCCACTTCATTTCACAATGATGAGACCTGGTATCAGAGAAGAAAGCGCACAGAGCACAAAGTAAAGCCCAGAAACTGCCCATAACTGAAAATCATGATCTGGCCTGTGGCTCAGGCTGCATCAAGCTTTAACACCTCTGAAAGCTGCTTGTGGGAATGTATGTGGGTAAAGACTGACTCAAGCAGTATTTTGGGATGACCCAGAAAGTGCATCACAGAGAGGAAAATCCACAGATCAGCATTTTTCCACCACTCGCCTGGATGATGGCTTAATTCAGTGTTACTGGTTTCTGTGCTGGGGCTGCCAGCCGTGCTGATGGTTAGTCTGGAGAACTGCCTGCAATAAACCAGCCAGCAGCTCTACTGTGGTAGTCCAATATGCGATTCCTACATTTTAATATACTATACTCCACACTGCTGGCAGCGCTGGGGCTTGACTGCAAGTCATGGCCTCAGAGATATGTGGAGCACATTGCTGGAGGAGAAATGACATCTAATGAGCAGAATGGCAATTTGGAGCAGCTCTCAGGAAGTACGCAAAAGCATATGATTTGGCCCCTCTGCTCCAGAGGGATGGAGACCCTCTGCTCTTAACAGTCTCAAAAGAAGTAACCACAGTTACCTCTATTCAACACCCAGAAGTGACCCCATTTCCAGACACTGTAGCTGCCACAGCCAGGCTGAAAATGGTAATTCTTCCACAGTGGAGCTGAGACCCAGAGCAGATTCTGCACGCTGGCAGCTTTAGATCACAGGCACTGACTAGTGCAGTTGGTGCCCAAAGGAAATCAAATAAAGCACCTTGGAGAAGCCCCTTTCAGCTTTGGAGCCAGCCAAGAACACTGCATCTGATTACCCTCACCAAACTCAGGAAGAAAGGATGGGATTAAAACCTGGAAGCCCTGCCACTAACCAGCAGGCTGTTATAGGGAGCTGTTGCTTATTTTTAGCTATCGTAGAATCATAGAATATCAGGTTGGGTGGAAACTCAAGGATTCTTTGGTCCAACCTTTCTTGGCAAAAAGCAAACCATCTGACAGCATATGAGATATCACTGACATAAATTGCAGGTTGTGTATAAGATCAGCTCAGAAATCATTACAGTATGAACCACAATGGGAATCCAGGTAATGCAGGAAAGAGACAAATTTAATTTAAACTCCAGATAAAAATCCAAAAACCCTTAAGAAAAAAATAGAAAAATGAACCAAAGAAACAATCACATCCTTTTAACAATAATCTATTTTTAACAGATTACTGCATTAACTATAAAGAGATGAAGAAAAAAAACCCAGAGCATCAAACCAAGATAATTATGCAGAAGTTAAAAAGCAATGCTCTGGTATGCCTAGAGACATGATTTATTTACCTTGTTTTTCCACATCCTTCAGTGGGTCGACTCCTGGAGACAGGATAAAAAACATTGGGGTTGCAGGTCCTGATTCCTCAAAGGTTGTTGCAAAATCCAGGGATCTCCCTACCACATATTTACTGCCAAGCTTCTCTTCTACAAAATCTCTGCCAGAAAGAGAAAAAAAGTTTTGCCAGTCTACAATAGCTCAGGAAAGACAGATTCCCCTGCAAATAAACAATTAATTAGTTTGGGTTTTGTTGATTCAAACAAATTAGAAACTAAATGAAATAAATGAGCATGAAATAATTTTAGAGAGGATCTGCAGGCTGGGCTTCTGGAGTTATTACTCAGCAGCAACGTTTGGCACTTTTAACAGGAGTAAAATGACACTTGGCACACCTATATCTGACAAATGAAAGGAAGTGAAAGGGTAAAACAGTGGGACCCACCAGCACAACGTTGTATTCAGAAGTTCAATACAAGTCCTGTCTCAATTATACCAAAGTTATCTCAGGAAAGAAGAAATCAGTTAATGTACAGACAACTGCCGTGTACTTTGAAATGCATAGAGCCTTTGAGAGGAAACAACATTCCTTTAGATTTATCACCAAAAGTCACAGAAAGTCCAGATGATTTACAGAATTACTTTGTTCTGGAAAGATAAAAGGGAAGAGCTCTAAGAATATCTCGTGCGTGTAGCTTTGCCTCTGCATGGGAGTCACAAGGAAAAATACAACTGAGCCAACAGGAAAAAATTCAGCTCCACAGCAGCTGCCTGAAGAGAACACAGTGCACAGAGAACATCCAGGCTGAATTTCCCCAGGGTGAGCTTCAAAAATCACTGCTTTAGAAAAAAAGCAGATACAGAGAAGATTGATTCAAAGGTAGGAATGCTAGAGTCAAACCCCAGGAATGAGCAGCTACTCCTCTAGCGTAGATACATGACTGAGGCCTTTTGAAAGCCTCAGTACCACAGGGAAGAAAAACATCAGCCCGCTTTCATCTGGTAGATGATACCAGAATAAGACAGCCAAGTTCCCTCTCAGAGAGCTGAGATTCTCCTTCAAGGATTAGTGAAAGGCAGTTGGAATAGAAATGCCTAAGAGACTGCAAAAGAAAAAGCTTCCACTTTGTTTGGTATCTCTTTCAGGTAGATTTTTCTGCTCTGGGTCAAGATTTGCTGAAGAGCTGCTGGAAAGCTTCAGTCCACAAAATTTAAAAAGTCCATCAGGTATGAGGTCACAACATTCTTGTTTGACATTAGGTCTCAGATCTGTGCAATCGTGCCTTGAAGATTCAGAAACACAACTAATGCGACCACACATGCAGGAAAGGAGGCCTGCCCTCAGAAACAGGGCTAGAAGACACTTGGTGTCCTTCAAACAAGGTATTCATAAGGGTGGTTCACAGTATAAGCAGGAGGATTTGAGAAATGGTGCCAGAACAAAAAATTAAAAATACAAGACAAGACAAATGACAGGCTCACAGCTTTTCAAGGTATACAAAGCCACAGCTGCCTAAGATCCGTTATCTGAACAGTCCACATTTGTCATGATCATGTTTGGAGATGCCAGCTACTAGAGTCCTTAGTTCTTCTGCATTGTTTCAGAGGTCTGTCCCTCAAGACAAAAGTGCCAGTGCTTTTGGAAGGACTTCACCATGGCTAGGTTGGTCATGGACTCATCTGACATCATTGTGGATGTGGAAACAAGGGAACATAACATGTTGAAATTTCCTTGATGGTGTTCCTCAGTAAGATGGAAGGAAGAAAGAGGTATTTATACTGGGAAATCCCTCTTGGGGAAATCATGGGTTTTGGTGATGGACGATAGAACGCTGCTTCCACCTAAGCTCTAAGGAGTGAGTCAGGGTAAGCGTGGCTTCTCCTGATGGCTCCTTAGGCCTAGGAAATAAAACAGCCTCTGCAAATATCCCCAGGGATCTGCTCTGAAGAGTGGCTGAAAATACTAACTTGGCTTTTTCTTCCTACATCAGAGTGCTACACCTCACTGCCTGACAAAGAAGGACAGGCAAACAGGCTCATGTGTTTTCCAGAGAGGTGGATCTCTTAGGAACAGCAAATTTCTTCACTAAGGCAGCAGTGGCTGTCCTAGCCAGACAGCTGGCTGAGGAAAAGTTTGAGAAGTTTGATACTATCAGAAAGGAACCATGAAGTCAAACACATTTTAACTGTTGTCATTGTCACTAACAATTTCACGTTAGCTTTTGAGGTATGAGATTTCTCTAAACAGAAGCTCTTCCTTTTGGGCCTAGTGTCTGGCTAACCTGTATTTCAAGAAGAATTTTAGTCATAAACATCTACAAACAAACTCTTGGGGAAGGTGCTGTGAACTGTTGACGTTTGCACATATTTAAGTTCTAACCTACTTCTAGGTAAGAAACAAAGCAAAATAATTCAAATACTCTTGTGCAAATGGAAAAGCTTGACATGCCCAGACCCTAAAAATATCTATGCAAGCTTTTGAACTTAGATTCCCTTACCTTTTCATAAAAGAGAAATATGAAAGGTGTTGAAACTTCATGTTCAACTTATTTTTGAACTGTGTACCATCATTTTGATTGATAGAAATGAATTAAACTTTCTTAAATGAAATATGCACTTGAAAGCTCAGAAAGATAAGAACTTAATTTACTCAAACTAAACAACAGTGAAAACAATCTTGTCAGCTGAGAGAACACACGGAGAATCCAGCCCTAAAAGCATAAGAAATGAAGAAGATGCTTTAGAATGGTACAATTATGATAAACTATAGTATTTACTTAAATAAAACATAATAATATTTACCATAGGGAGGCTTCGCTCAGTCTTGTCTGCTTTTTTGTGTGAATTTTAAAGCACAATGAGAAATCTAATTCATACACTGAGTAATACAACCTGCTACATGCACCCATATACATGCAGATGCCAGATGGTGGAGCAATATAAACTAAGCGGGAGGCACTAGCATGAGGTATGTTGCAGAAATGTCAAATCATAGACTTCTAGGACAGAGAAGGAGAAAACAGGTCCAAATGGAGTGGAAGACCTTTAGTTTCTCCTGGAACACGCACATTGCTTTTGCATACCTTCATAAAGTTTCGACTCGCTTAGTTACCCTCACTACATAATTTAGAACTACAACTTTCAGAAGTAGCACCACATAAATGTTGCATTTTACAGGGGAAAAAAACAAAGTAAGCCTCTGAAAGACTGTGCTTTATTTCTACACTTTACTCCTGTGCCTAAGGACCAGACATAATGGATCACGAACCAGTGATAAAGGATCTAGTAACTAAAATTGACCTTAATGAACTCTAGAAGTTCTACTGATCATTAAAAGACTCCAGAAACTGTATGACACATGTATGATGATGCTCATTTCTGACTTGGCATGCCTGCTCCTCACCCAGTGCTACTGGTGATATTGGGGTTAGAGTTCCCTAAGCAAGAAATTCCAGTGAAATGAAATGTGTTGACTGCTTTGCAGGGTTCAGAGCTGCCTCATTCAGCAGACTCCTTTATAGGAAACCATTTTGCAGAGCTCACATCCTGTAATAAATAAATCTAAACATATCCCTGGAATACTGCTGCTAGAAAACACAGACCCAAGGTTGCCTGCTGAGCAAGAGCACTGCAGAGGCAGGGAAGGCAGGAGCCTACCTGACGGCGTAGGTCATGCGGTCGGGTCGGAGGGCTCTCAGTATGCACAGGCGCTGCAGAGCTGACTTGTTCTTCCATTCCTGGGGGAATTTCTCCTTTTCAGGACATTCAGATTCAACAAACTTCTTCCACCGTTTCGCAGACCCTTCGATATCCCGATCCAAGTTTCTGAATTCATCCATGGATGAGAGAGCCTGGAAAAATTCAAGCCACACATGGCAGACCCTCCCTCTGCAGACAGGTGCTGGGACATAGGAGTTTGGAAGTGAGAGTACAGGAAGGAATGAGATAATATGGCATCGTTCACAATGCAGTTCTCTGTAACCCAAAGCAAGAAGAAATCTGCTCTCCCCTTTCAAAACTAGAACTGAACCATTTCAGGTGATAAGCACTTGCTACTGTCAGTTATCCCAGAAATATCTGATTTGAACGGGAGCTGGAAATTTTGAGCCTGTGTCTATTGTGCAGCAAAACCCACAACAACTGATGGAAAAATGTGCTTTTGTGTCCAGGGTGCTCAGTATCCAAAGCTAAACACAGACACAGGCACGCCATGCCTACCAAAAGTGGGGTTTTTAAAGGGCTTTCATGGTTGGAATGTTAATTGCCTTCATCTCATCAAATGCTTCAAGGGCTGGAGCAGCTCTGCTGTGAGGCCAGGCTGAGGGAGCCGGGGTCATTCAGCCTGGAGGAGAGAGGGGTCGGGGGGGAGGGGGGGGACCTTCTGGTGGCCTTCCAGTACCTGAAGGGGCCCTCAGGAAAAGCTGGGCAAGGACTGGTTACAAGGGGATTTAGCAACAGAATGAGGGGCAATGGTTTTAAACTCGAGCAGGGTAGATCTAGATTAGCCATTAGGAGGAAGTTCTTCACTGTAAGGGTGGTGAAACACTGGAACAGGCTGCCCAGAGAGGTGGTAGAGGCCCCATCCCTGGAGACATTCAAGGTCAGGCTTGATGGGCCGCTGAGCAACCTGCTTTGGTTGGGGATGTCCCTGACTACTGAAGGGGGGTTGGACTAGATGACCTTTGGAGGTCCCATCCAACTCAAAGCAGTCTATGATACTATGATTATGATCTTTATACACATGCAGCTATTTTTCTCTCCCTGTTCCCCCATGCATGTACACCTCCAGATCTGCACAGGCTGGTACCCACACTCTGTGAGACCACAACACCAAGACTTCACCGTGCAGTCGTGATGGCCACGGAGCCAAAAATCTCAATAACCACAGTGCAAAGTCTAAATGGGTGGGTGCTTTCTTTGTACAAGCACACATACCATGCTGTGCCATTGTAAAAATCAAATCACTCAGACTTACACCTGCCAAATGCCCAGAGATTAACTACATGATGCTACAAGTCTGTAGCACACACAGGTATCCAAAGAATGCCCCAAAGAACAGCTGAGAGAGGCAGCAAATACATGATAATTACAATGAAAATGTAGCTAGGTTTTAGCTTGAAAGTGGCAACTACAAATGTTATGCAGAGAAGTAAAGAATCCAAATTATCTTTCATACAAGTGGTGGCAAAATGTATTGCACAGCTTGTGAGGTTCTTCTGGATTTCAAGCAAAATTCTTGCTGAAGCAAACATCTTCAGAGCGTTTTGCATAATCTGAAGCTGCAAGCAGTTGAACATGAAGTGGAAAAGACAAGTGAAGTATAAAACACAGTGAATGAGCTATTTTCTCCAGAAACTCAAGGACACAGAGTGAAGCAGAAGCTTCTTGATGGGCAGAGGTGTTCTGCACCATTAACGTTCCAGCTCGCATCCCACACAGCTCTGCTATGAAAAGAACTGAGAAAGCTCCTTGAAAAATGCCCGTGTCACACCTTGTTCAGGTCAACTGAAAAAATACTCACTTGCCAAAGAGCTCTGAAAGTCATGCAAACGCCCTGACGGAAGTGCTGAGAGACTGCCTTGGATACGATGCTGTTGCAAATGAGGCAGAAGATGCTGAAGGCCACTCTGCTCTGAAAACTGGAGAGCCACACTTTCCTTCTGGAAAGGCTTCCCAAGGAGAAGACAGCAGCAGTATAAAACTTAGGTCTTTCTAATAGACTGCATTTAGCTAGAGGCTGTACTTCAACACAAAGAGTGAAAAAAGGGACGGAAGGCATCAGAAAAAGGAGCTTCTTATAACAAATGAGTTCAAGGTTTTAACAGTGGGAATGGCTGTAGATGACAGAAAGAGGTTGTAAGCTGTTCCAGTGGGTGCCACTGACTGAGGGCATTTGTTGAATACACACTCACAGCATCACAGAAGAACTGGTTGGAAGAAACCTCTAGAGATGTCTAATCTGACTTTGTGCTTGGGCTAGGACTACAGCCAGCACTGAATCAGGGCAGCCATGGCTTTATCTACCAAGATGCTGACCTTGAAAATGAAGCTCTCTCAGCCTTTCTGGGTGCCCTGTTGCTGACCTGCACTATCCTTCTAGGAAAAAACGATATATTGTTTTAAAATATGTTCAAACTGAACCTCCCTTCCTGCAATTTGTCACAGCTGATCCTTGCTACCTTCACTGCCAATAACAAAGACAGCCTGGATCTGTCACTTCATAGCTGGACAAATCTCTCCAACGTTTCCTCACAGGTCACGTGTTCTAGGGTCAGAATTAGAACTATAGGCAGAGAAGTACCTGTAGATACTACTGAAAATGCTTCTGCAACCAGTCAAGCCTTGCCCAAAGTCACAATTTCATCAGTACCTCTGCTAAAGGCACAGGTAAGAGCGGAGTGCTTGCAGTACCCCCTGAGAGCTACAGCATGGACTCACTCAATTTGGCACTGGCCATCTCCATGCCAAACTCCCAGGGTTCCTGAGAATTCTATGAAGAAGAGTGTGAGCAAAGTAGTGATTCAACAGATGGGGTTTCCATGTGTGGGTTCACACTAACATGGAGAAATGTCAGCTCCAAATTCAGTGCCATATCCTGCTTTCTGTGGAAAACTAGAAACAAGAGCACAGAACTCGAGAAACTGGAAGTCAGAGGAACAATGCCATGTATTCTGATCTGCCAGCACCTTGGCCTTGCAGCAGTAAGTGTATTTATTTGATGCACCTCCCACAGATGAACACACTGCAATGGCAAATGTCGAATTCAGTGGATTCACCAGTGCAAGCACTTAGATAAAACATATTAACACTGTTGATTCTTGAAGTGATTTATTTAAAATACAACCTCAGAACTACAGCTGCTGCTGCTTCGAGATGTCTCTTGGTTGCCGTTAATAAGGCAGACTCTGAAAATTTGCTTTCTTCTTACTGACATGTAATCAGAGATGATAGTCTCTCTCTCCCTGAACAACATGTTGCAGAATTAAGAAAGCTCTAATTGCAAGTATGAAGTCTGTATTATATAAATTATCACTAAAATTTTCATTAGTCAACAATTTTAATTACATTTATTAGGAGTGATGGTATTAATAAGAGATGCTGCTATTTAGAAGCTGGTAGAGTGAAAGCTATCCCAATCAGTAATCTTTCTGTGAATATTTATTGCTTTTCAGTACCTCTGCTGTGAAATTTTTCAAGAAACTTAGACCAACAATAATATATCACTGTTTCCAAGCAGCAGGAGTAAAAGAAGGAATGGTATATGGGGGCAGCAGATGGGTACTGCACATCAACCTGTGTAGTGTGGCTATTTTTGTCAACAGACTGACGAATACATTTGTTAATTAGAGTTGTCATGGAAATTGAGAGTGACAAAATACACTGATCAAAATAAAATACGATCAAAAGGGCTTGGAAGACTCCAGCTCCTATCTTGCAACTTACATTGCACTCATCTCTGACGGCTGGGAACAGGAGATTTTTCAGTTTGTATCTCAAAAAGGAGACTTGGCCAGCACAATAGGTCTCTTCACACCATGTCAAGGACCATTGTTTTCTCAGATAAATTAATTTTTTTGTTCACTGAATCACAGACAACTTGCTTTATCACTTTGGTTTTCTTTGACAGTTTCTTGTCTAAGTCAGAACCAGCTTTAAACTGGCCCTGGTATGCAGCAGACTGTGGATCTCACACATCCCCAAATGCAAAGTACTCTCCTTCCCCCCCACAGCTGTAGGAACTACAACATGTATCAGCCATCAGCTTGGAGAAAGAAATCCTACTTACCACTGCAGAGCAATTGCTGATGGGTCTACCACGTGTCCTTAGTACAAATCCCTTCAGAGAGTCAACGAAGGGCCAGGAAGGGAAGGAGACCTTTGCAAAGAGAGGATGTCTCGGGGAGACAAGGAGAAGTCCCAGCAGATGGGCACCACAAGATGATACACTCAGCTTCCCCTCACTGCTCGTTGCCTCCAGAGGATGGACTGGGAGGATGTAGTGAAAAGGACCACTTCGAAGGTCTGGTGTCATTGCTACTGCCTGCGACTTATCTCCTAGTGCCAGATACACTACAACAAGCTTTTCTAAATTTATTAGAGAAAACACTTGACCTTATCACGAAAGGCAGTTATTCTAAGGACATCATCTAGTCAAAACTGGCCTTAAGTTAAGGCATCGCTTCGTAAGTTTTTATAAAATCTCGGGAAAAAAAAACAAAAAAAGATTTTATCACCATGTTCTATTCACCTCAGCTCTGAAGAAAATTATTCTTAAAAAGAAAGAAAGAAAAAAAAAAGAAGATTGTTTAGTGTTTTAAACTATTTCCATAATTTACAACACCCTGCCCCAGAGTCATCTGACTTGAGGACAGCTCTGGAGCAAGGGAAGTCAAAACAGCGCCTCATTACCATGCTCTGCGCTGGCATAAACAGTGTGGAAAATAATATAGTGCAAGCAAAGCCAGCACTGCCAGAGGGAGTTTCTAACACCTGGTTACCAAGTTCCAGCAGCTATGAAACTGGTTTATAAAAAGACATAATGAAATTATAATTAAAAAATGTGTTGTTTATTTAAAAAAAACCACTATCCTTACTTTTTGAGTTATACCTGATTCATATTCTAGTCTTCGCTCCTTCTACATCTTGATTTTTTTTAAAAAAAACAACCCTCTACTTTAAAAAATAAGGTCTGTAAGGAACACACGGAACATCAAAAGTCTCTCTATAAAAATTAAACAATTTGACAAGGCTGGAAAGAAATTATATTTAATATTCTCACAGGTTTAATAATCTGTGAGATGATTAAATCCTAACAATCAGTCATGATTTCCCCTGCAAAATTAAGATGTGTTTTTATGAATTATGTTAGACAGTTTTTAAGCAGAGCATGCACCACAAATTAAAAGCTCACACTGCTCAGAAGTTGTGCAGCTGACCCTAAGGCCATCTTCTCCTGGGAAGGCAATGCCACTTGCAGGAGCTGCAAGCGTTCAGTAGGCAGGGGGGATGCCCAGGAGAAATGTGCACATGCAGTGGGAAAGAAGGTTTTAGCAAGCCAAGCCCGTAGGTCAATGATAGTTGAAGGGGAATCATATTCTGATGTCAGGTGGAGGTGCAGCAAAGCTATCCAGGTCCAGCTGAGTGTTTTCAACACCAGCACCAGGATTAGATTCAAAGTCTAGAAACGCTCGAGTAATTCAAAGCTCTTGAGCTGTGCAGCTGCCACCATGGCTTGGGTGGTGAGTTTTGGAGCTGTGCTTCACCAGCCTGAGGGACACAGGTCCCACCACAGCTCAGCTTCCTAGGTGTCTGTACATGGGCTTGTAGAGCTTGAAGCAGCTCGTGCACGAACATTTTTAACAGGTTTAAAGCAGAGCATCTGTATGAGTACCTTGTACTTGGGAACACCTTCTGTGTTTTCAAACACAACTTCTAAAGGTCTTACATTGTCCATGTGGACAGCAAGTTCTGTTTATAAAGATTTCTGCAAATATTCATAATTTATTTTCTTCATTTTCTGCAGGTGGCCCAAATGCTGTTAGGAAACTCAGCTGGAGAAAGACAGCTCCTGGAAGAATGGTGAAGTCAAACTTGCATCTGGCTGGAATTGATGGATTGGATCATTCAGGAAGCAGACGTACAGGCAGATGAATTACTCCATTTGAATACTACTCTTAACGAGAAGGATTAATTTATAAAATGATGGATTATTTGCTGCCTTTCTCATACTACGCTTTGGGTTGCATTATTCATGCACTGAGTGTTATTTTCTGTTTAGCTGTACTACCTGAATTAACTCATAAGAAAAATTTCTACTGAAAGTAAAAATATATCATGGGTTTGCCCAACTTCAATCACCTCTCAATACAGAAATTTTATTTTAATCCTCCTTATTTCTTTCATATAAGCTGGCTGAAAAGCTCACTGCACTGTATGCCCCTGTATTCATCCAAACACCTCCTTGCTTCTTCCCCATGTTTAAGTTATAGAGAGGTTAAAAAATATGTAGTGCTGTGAGATGTCACTAATCAAAAACATCCTTCTGTTTACTGTAGCATCCTTCCTAGAGCACCAAAAAAGGCAGACAACTTGCACTTGGACAACAGAAGTGTTGTGAGGAGTGATGGGTTGGGTCTCGCTACCTTTTCTTGGAAAACTCCCAAGAAACCTGTATCATAAACCAGAAAGCAATGGCTTCAACACTCAACTCCTTCCAACTGGTACGTTCTTACAGACAGCTCCACTGGACAGAAAAGGACAACAAAAGAAATGAGATTTAGTCATATTCTTTGTATTCTAGTTGCTTATAACCACCCACCAAATTTTGATATTTTTGCAGCTACGTTCATATGGACAATTTTCCTGCATTTTCTGCAAAGTGGTTTTGCAGATGGGCCTTGCAAAGTCAGGCTGTTCTGCCAAGCCACACTCTCCTCTTTCCTCTTCACTCTTTGATGTTCTGTAGCAAATCTGGGGCACACAGCCAGAACCAGAAGCTGGCCATGGGTCCCTGACAACAGCTGAAAGGTGATACTTGTGTGTTTCTGAAAAGTTTCCTGGATTTGGCTGTTACACATCACAGATGGGCCACCACCATGGGCCAAAGCGCCACGAAATTTCAAGAGAAAATATGTCTCATGGACTGGAAGAGCTCAGCTGGAGCATCTGTTCCTGGATGTCACCTGCTGGAAGGCTCTCAAGACCAATGGTTCTGTGTCCTGATATACATATATACACACAGACGTATGGACTCAACCCTTGATGAGGCTTCTCACAGCTCTTCACACAGCGATGGTCTCATCGAAGGTTTCATGGTGGCACCACAGCAGAACTGTCCCTGAGTACAGACAACCAGACTAGAAGAGGCAATAAACTGTAGAGCTTCTTCTCTGGGAGCTGGTGCACTTGGGACTCTCACATAATCCCCATACAGAGTCATCTGACCTGCTCAAACAACCTCAGTTAACAGAAACTACAAGTAATCCATGCCAGTCCTTCACTATCCTCAATCACAAAGATTTTCCAAATGTCTGGTGTCAATCTTTTTCACAGTACTTCAAGATGCACCTTGCTTTACCCTTTAGAGGGTAAAGAGACAGAAAAACAATTGCTCTTTCACTTCAGGGGATACTTTTTGTACCACTCCTGCTCCTTCAGTCTTGAGACCTTCAGACCTAACCCTTCCCATTCTTCCTTTCCTCAGACTCCTATCACAGTCGAGTTCTCAGGCATCTGACACTTCCAACTGCTCTTCTCGATTCTATCTCCAGACGGTTCACATCTTTCTTAGAATGCAATACTCAGAGATCAAACCAGGCTCCAGCAGAGGCTTGGCCAGTTCTGAGTGAAGTGAAAAGTACATCCCCATGGCTCTGTCAGGTATTGGCAATACCATGCTCCACTGATGCACTGTGATCACACGGTGGGGATGACACACAGACCATGAGTGGCTCCACAGAAGGCCACCTCATGTGCCTCAATACAGGTAGAGCCTTGATGTTACCATCAGAGTTCCAGAAATTGTTCCTAGTCTAAATTTAGCTGAGTGCTTAATCCACAGTCTTCACAGGTGTTCATGTGAACCAACACCACCAAGCAAAGGAAAGGTTTATGAGCTCTACCACACTGCAGAAATAATGTGGTAGAAGTAATGATGTGGCCTGTTGGAATGAAAATTGCAGAAGTAATGTGGCCTGTTGGAGCTCTGACAGGTCCTTCATGGCAGATCTGGGCTTAAAAGGAAGAACTAATGAAGAGGAGCCAAATCCAAGCCATCTGCCCTCACTGCTGTTCCAAAAGCATCTTACACATCTAGGTAGAGCATACCATGTCCAAAGTGGGATGACTGCTTGCGTGCCCTTCGTTGCTAGCAGAGCTCAGCCACCAGACCTCTCTGTGACAACTCCTGGGCCCACTGTCTGTCCCCTGGCAGCTTTTCAGGGGTGCATTGTAACTGGGCTTTTTTCTGATTTTTAAGCAAAGTAATAGGACTTCAAAAGACATATAATGTCTAAAAGAGATACTTTTGACATCTAGAAGAAATCTCTGTTGAAGCAATTACTTCCCTTTCCTTCCATTTAGAGGGTGAAAGAACTTTTACATTCAAAATGACCAGCTGAGAGCAGCCTTTGTGTCATGGTGGGATTGAGAGTGAAGGACAGAGCCAGACAGTGCCATAGAAGCATTCAGGAAAATCTCAGTTTCAGGTCTGCAATCAAATCAACAAATACGTCTTAAAATATTTGATATGATCAAGATCTCTATTGTTATTTCAGAAAACATCAGATAGCCAGCAGGTTAAAAAAGAAAAGAAAAAAAAAAAAAGGTGAAACCTTCTCAAGTACTGTTTCTGTGAGACATTTGGAACATTTCTCTGAGACTTGAGTGCTGGTGAGGACAGAAGAATGTCCTTAGAAAACTTCTAGATGAGAGCATATTAATGCACATCGAAGTGTCAAAATCAATGTTTTCTATCAAAGATGTACTAAAAAACTGTACATCTGAAGAACTGAATTAATGGAAGATATTTAATTAAGACTATGATTTTCTGGCATAATAATAATTCTGAATGTACATGGAAAGCTGTGAGCTGCAAGCCTTTCATATCTGACCAGCCTGATCAAAGGACCTTCCTTATGTGCAAAGAGAACAATATAGGCAGCAGATTGTGTCACAATGAAACTTTGAAAAGAATGAAGTACAAAAAATACTAAGAAGCACAAAAAGTGGAAGCTGGAAGAGAGATTTCTGTTCTTTTGTCAAAAAAAAATCCCATTTTCTTAAATGTAAAATATATGATTTGCTATTTTATCTCATAAACCACACACGCAATCTTATCATCTGCATTCTGCAAAATTATAAATATGGAGTTAATATATGACTTTGTCTACTGCTGTTCTCCTCCTCGAAAGCTGAATTCAGTATTTAGAGCTCATTATTCAACATCACATTTATTAAACAATGCCCTTTCAGTAGCGTTTTCATATCTACATAATGAAAATTCTTCCTCTTCAGAAAAAGATGAGAGGAATGATTGGGATGAAGAAGTAATCCAAGCTGGCCAGGTGTATTCTCGCTGTATATTAACTAGCTTCACTTATCCTACAGGACACATCTGCATTCAGCAATGAAGAGGCACTGCAGAAAATATCACAAAGAAAATCAGCCTTGGGAAATGCAGATCTGTGCGGAGGGAATGCAGAGCTCCTGTCGCCAGCCTGAGGGAACGGACAGATGCACACGTGGTTAATCAAAGTTCTGCAGGAGGCACAAGGCCATGAGCCAGCATGGACATGGCCTCCCAGGAAGGGCACAGCATGGAGGGAGCTGGAGATGGGAGAGTTTCACAGCAGAGATCACAGGAGTCACAGGGAAATCCATTCACCCACCCTTCAGCTAGTCTCAGTGGCCTGAGAACCATCCTCATCTTCGAAAAAGGACTGTTTTTGGCCAAGGTAACCATGAAAATTATGGCCATAAGGGCATGATGTTGGCTTTAGTGGTAGAGGTGAAGTGCAAGAAGAGCCCAGGTTGACTTCCGAGTATGTTCATATGGTCTTTCCTAAGCAAATATGAACTGCTCTGCTGAACTCCTGAGACACACAAGAATAGCCTTTTGGCACTAGGCACTGAACAGAAGGTGTGTAAACGGACCTTGTGTGAGGCTTTGCCTAAGCTACAAAGTTCTACTGGTGGACAAATTGTACTAGCTCAGGACTAAAACCATGCTCATGCATCTATGGAGCTGTTGCAGAGTAAGGCTGCCTCCAGCCATGGGGAGAAGGAGTTTCTATCTGCCTGTCTCAGATCCCAGCACACCTATACAGTAAGGAGAAGACACACTTTTTTTCTTGCCTGCTGCACTGCTCCTGAATCTGTGGCTACAGAAGAGGTCCAGGCACGAGCTCACCATGAGCCACATAGTTTATTAGTATCTTGCTAGCTCACATTTGACTGTGGTGAACTCACCTGCTCTCAGCAAATGCCTGGACATAGCTAAAGGGGTAGGACAACCCAGGGACTGCCCACAGTAAACACCATGTGAGGTCTCTCTGGTTTGGGAGTGTAATGGTTTGAAACCTGCT
>NW_008622247.1:0-1098 GCF_000691845.1 Merops nubicus | reverse complement strand
CCGGGGAGCCTCAGCACAACATCTGGGCTTTGTATATTTGGAATTTTAATATTCCTTGCCTTGTTGTTCCTATAAGCCCCCTCACCCTGTTAAACCCCTAACCTTTTTCCTTTCTGTACCTTGTTTAAACCCCTACCCTTCTTCCTTTCTGTTCCCTGTTAAATAATATATTTCATTTTGTTAATTTTCAATTTGGTGCAAGGTTTTCATTACCCCTGCCTTCCTTATTTACCTCTCCATCTGGGAAACTGAGGGATAAGGGAGGTGGGACACAATTCTGCCTTCTAACCGGGACAGATGGGTAACAAACCTGCCCACAAATGGTGTGTCCAGGTGGAGGACCTCCTGCAGCAGGTGGCTGAGCTGCAGGAAATGGTCAAAAGGTTACGTAGCATCAGAGAGGCAGAAAAGGAGATTGAAAGCTGTATCCAAGGGCAGTCTGCAGTGAACCTACAACCTATGGCCAGATATCCAAAAACTGACACACCCAGAAAGGGGGGAAGCCAACAATGCTAAGGAATGGAAACTTGCAGAGGTAAGAACTAGCAGGAGGAAGAGACCTCCCTCAAAGCCTGTGATGGCTCTGCAAAACTGCTTCATGGGTCTTCAGACTGAAGAAGAAGAGAAGGTCATGTCAAGTAACAGCTCAGAGCTGAGTGAGGCAGCCAGATCGGCTCCACGTGTAACAACCAGTGCAGCCAAGAAAAGGTGTTGGTGATAGCAGTAGGTGGCTCTCTTATGAAAGGCACAGAGGCACCCATTTCCTGACCTGATCCGCTTCCTAGAGAGGGCTGCCGCTTACCAGGGGCTCACATCAAGGATGTCACTGAAAGAGTACTGAGCCTTCTGTGTTCCACTGACTACCACCACTGCCGCTGCTCCGTGTGGGCACCGCTGATACAGCCAGGAGCAATCTGAAGTTATCGAGAGAGACGAGAGAGCCCTGGGAGCGGCAGCGAAGGACTCGGGGGTGCAGGTAGCTAGGAAAATCAGTACATGGTTCTGGGAGTTGTTACAGACAGGGATTTGGTTTAGAGATCAGATTAGAAATTAGGAAATTCCTCACTATGAGACACGGGAACAGGCTGCCCAGGGAAG
>NW_008622246.1:6082-16240 GCF_000691845.1 Merops nubicus | reverse complement strand
TATATATATATATATATATGTCTCTCTATATGATGTACCCTCATGATCTCAACAGTTAGAAATCTAATCCCCTTACCCATCTTAAGTTACATTTCACTCAGAAAGGTCCATTAATTTCAGTGGCTCCATTTTATTTGAATAAAAATATCTGAATTCAATCTATTAAGCTTAAAACTCAAATTAAATTTGAAGTCTGTGACTGAAGTCTCAAAGATACTTTCAAAGAAAAAAAACTTAAGCCTATTTGGTTCCACAAATGCAGAACTACAGAACTACAACTTGCCAAGTTTACAATACCACTTTTGTAGAAGAGCTGAAATCGAAGAGAGCATGTATGATCTTCAGTGCCACTAGCACATATTTAGAGCTGCAAAGCTTCTAAGATTTCTAAAAAAACTGTCAGGGAAAAGACACTTAACTGTCTACTAGCTTTCTACCATTTCACAGCTCTTCCACTTTTTCTCCTAACTGAATTTACATTTTCTTTCTCATGGAATGGGAAAGTTTCCACAAGTAAACACATTTCAGTGTGAGATTTAGACCCACCACAATAGAAGTACATAGTGCACACATATGCACAGGTAACATTTGCCAAGGTAAAGCTCACCTTTGAGAACAACCCTACCATAAGGATCATGCAGTGACAGTGCACACACCTTGTAGTCTCCTCTTGTAGGTGCCAATGTCACATATATTACACACTCAGAGCATGGTGCTGTTCCACACCTCCTTTTCCTTTGAGACCTTGCTCTCTCATGCAGGAAAGCAAAGTGAAAATAAGTCTCACTGCAATTTAAGTCTTGAGCCATCAGCTATAGCAATGATCAACACCAGCACGGGTATCTCGTGGACGTTCCATACCTGGCCATATGGATCTATGTTTTCTCTTGCTAAAGCAACATCTGTTCCTGCTGTATGGCTGGCTTTTCCCTTGATCTCTTTTTCATATCTTTGATGATATTTTACCTAACAGGAAAAAAGAAAAGGAAAAGAATCATCTGGATGAGTTTTGTCTGGCAGACAGATGGTGCATCATAAATAATAACGTACACCATGCACCTGAAGATATTGAAACAAAAATAGTTGTGTATTTTTTAATAATGCACCATGAACATGGGACTTGCCATTTCAACCCAGACCATCAGTTCAGTGTGCTCAGTACTGCCTGCTTGTCAGTGGCTGATCCCTGATGCTCCAGCAGGTTAAAAAAATAGAACTGACTGCAATGTAAAATCATGGTTACCACAGAGCACCTTTTTACCATAGGGTCATCTGAAGACCGTTAATAAATGGGCTTGTTTCTGAAAGACCTGATCTCCCCAATGAAGTTTAGGCCAAGATTTGCACTACCTTTGCTGAAGTCAAAATAATGTCTGTAACTTGATGCTGCCCTTTAATCACACTGTGTGTTTGCTGACACAAATGAAGGGTTTTCCACAGAACAAAGATAAACAAAAGTATTTAAATATTTTAGAGTCACTTGCTTTAGCCTTCAAATTACAGATCTCTTCTTATGTTTCTCAATGGCTCTTAAGAACGTTTTAAATTCACTTCCATTGAGCTAGCTCAATATGTTATCTTCACCAACAAAAAGAGCTTTTCAGTCTCCAATGACAAAACACAATTAACTGTACATTTTGAAGCAATACTGATGTTCTTTTACAATGCTTTTTTACAAACACAGGGCTGTTGTGGTTTTGTTATGTTTGGAGAGGAAAAGAAAGCCAATAGATATCAATACACTAAGGAGTTGAAAAACAAAACAAAACAAAAAAAAACAACAGCAAGGAGAGTAAAGTGAGTGGAATAGAAAGTTGTATTTTATAAATCTATGCCTATGTTTGTGTGTATATATATACTTTATAGATAAAATTTGTATTCAAGAAACTAGTTTCTTATGTGCATAAACGCCTCATCCTGCAACAGCAGAAAATAAGGAATAGCAGAATGAACTCTAAGGATCCACTGGGAGTATAGAAAGTCATGGCAAAGCAGAGCTCTGCAAACACAGCCCTCTCCTTATACAAGGTCACCCAAAAACATCGTGGCTGTGTAAATCAGAGCTGCACTTCAGCCCCTCTAACTCATACTGAATTGGGCATAATGAAATTAAAGACCTCCAGCTGAGTCCTTATTGTCTTCCTTCTGGGTTGTATACAGCAGGAGGCTGCATAAAGGGGACACTTTTGCCCCCAAAAATCCAGAGTGTTGATTCACAAATAAAATGCCTTATTTTCTCTTTGTCCAGAAAACTCAACTTTGTCCTTGCAAAAGAAAATCACTTTAAAATCTGCATATAAAGTGCACTGCTAGTATAACTCTGCAATGCTCATGGAATTTCTGCCAGTAAACATTTTAATCCAAAACTTGTGTGACAATTTCTTCTTCTCTTCCCAAAAAGAGACTTTGCTCTGGACACTTACATCACTTGCCAATTCATTCGCTCTCTTGGCTATTTGATAAGCTGGAGTGATCATAGCAGGAAAGCTGCCTTTCCCCTTCCGTTCTTCAAAGTCTTCTGTGTATTTCAGCTGTAAAAATCCAAGACAATTCAGGAGCAATTAGATCAAATGTATCATGACTGCATACATAATCAGTTCTTAAAGTTGCTAAGTCAGACATCCAATGGCTGTCATCTGCCAAAAGGGATATGAACCATGAACTCTGAATCTTTACAATGCAGTCTTCAACTACATGATCATGTACCTTCTGCAGGATTTCTCTGTCTCATTCAGGGTATAGGATGGATCACAGCTGTTGAAACAAAATACTGAAGTTGTATGCAAGATGCCTGCTCTGTTCTTATTAGAATCATAGAATCCTTTAGGTTGGAAGAGACCTTTAAGATCATCAAGTCCAACCATTATTGGAGTCAGGTAGCTTCCTTCTCTACTTTGCATGGGATCCAGCTGCTGGGTATAGAACAGACTAGTTCTCTGCCTTAGTTCTGACAACCAGCTAGTCCCTGAAATGGTCTAGAACTCAATATGGTCTTTGCAACTGCAAGTACTACACTTAATTGTAAAATGTCTGCCTTTAAAACACTAATTTTACAACTTGTCTTAATGTTGGTATTTTTAAGTGATTTATAAATGTTCCCAGAGCCACTTGCAGAGTCAAAACCAGGTGAACCCATTTTGTTTCACATACATCACTTGGAAGCTGCCCTCCAGCTTTTGCATGAAGTATATCTGGAGTGTCTACAACAGAGCTGAACTTCGAAACTCTCTCTTCATGTCCCCGCTTATATTCTACCTGAGGGAAACAACATATAAAATAAATATTTCCAAAAAATTAGTGGCAAATATGCAGTTTCTGTCAGAAGGCTTCTAGAGAAAATATGCAACAGTAGTCATGATACTCCCCACTGGACAGTCAAGTTATCAGTATAGTCAAGGCCCAAATTCCTTAAGGTGAATGCCAGAAGCAGACAGAAATGGACTCAGATAAACAAATTTTCAAATAATACTAGATTTATGTGAGCCATACATTTGATTAAAGCATCATGACAGTAGTCATTAGTGGCCTAATGAGGATCACATTGTAATGACAACGCACAGTGTTTGAAAAAACAATGTAATACTTTAAAGTAATTTCTGCAGTATTTATTTTTGCTCAATCTTTCTTAATTGAATTGTTACTTTTACAAATAAGCAACTTCCTGTGCATATATTTAAAGTAGCTTGTATATGGATTAAATTCAATATTACAAGTATTTAATTTCAAATAATGAGGCAATCAAAGAATGTCAGATATAAATAAATAGATTAATAATGCCATAAATTGAAAATAAAGGTAATGAATTAAACAGTTTGGAGTGATTCACAACCTTTTTCAGGCTGTAATAAAGCAAAAGTTGCTACACCTTTCAGGAAATAGGTATATTGTAATTTATCCTATATGATAGCCTTCCCAAGTCAAATAGTTTGTTAGACCTGTTTCCTGCATCATGGCAAAGTTTTCTCACTTTATAGAATTAACGGTACAACAAAAATTCATCAGAGAACCTTCTGTCTAGAGTGCATGGCCTAAACCCAGGATTCTCCAAATTCAGAAGTCTAACATACAATTAAAAAACCAATGACTTACATTACTGCTTAGCTGGGTGGCCCTCTTAGCAGCCTGGTAACCCGGAGTGAGCATAGCAGGGAAGCTGCCCTTGCCTCTCCGCGGCTCGTACTCGGCTGTGTACTGAAACTAGAAAATGAACAGTTTTGGTGGGCTGTTCCAGCAGAACCCACCATAGTTTAATGTCATTCCTCTTTTAATGGCTGCTTCCTAAAGGTATGTATCACTTTATTTAAAAGGAAACTAATTAAAGAACTTCTAAGTTTGTTACACAGAAATATTTCCTATATGCAACAGAAAACATTCCTCATTTGTATCAATTATTTCCTGTTAATTGGCTATGTTGACTGAGTCAGTAACCTGTTATGCAGGCATCACTCAGAAAGCATTTTCATCACTCATGGTAATACGGTCAATGGAAGGTCTACTCCATGGAAAATAAGACATTTTCCATCATGAGCTCTGCTCTACTGAGGGAAATGGCACTGCCTGCTAAATCAGGTCACCTCAGATGTCACTCTTCAGTAGCTGAAGTGCTTCTTAGTTACATAAATATATAAATGTATGATTTCCAGGATGGACAATAGCACTGTTATGTGACTTGGTTAAATATTGCCACTGACAGAATAGTTTCCTTTGGTGACATCTAAATAGTGAATAGTCTCTCCTTTGGTCCCACCAAAGGTTGACTTTGATGCACGGGTAAGTCTTCAGAATATGACAGACCATGAAAATAAAGCTATTCCAAACATCAGCTCACTCACATCACTCAGAGTCTTCTGTGCCTGTGTTATCTTGACCATCTCAGGATCTGGAATGTTTCCCGAGTACCATGATTTTCCTTCTTCATAGGCAGCATAGTAAGCATTCTACAAAACAAAAATTAAATAGCTACCAATCTTCACCCTTGTTTTAATACACAAACAGCCAAACAGCCAATCTGACAGAAAAAAAAAAAGGAAACATACACAATGCTGTGGAAGGGAAATTTACACTCTGCAGACATACAGCACAAGGCCTATACTCCACACACCTTCAGAATGCCAGGAAAGATTTGTATAACAAGAACTGGCACAGACAGGTCAGGATCTAGGATCCTGGAGTGAAACTCAGATAAATGCCTCTGGGAATCAGATCCCTTGTGAAGCTTCAGTGAAGCCAGAAGAAAGAAGACACAGTGAGTATTGCTGTATGTGCGGCAGTCCAAAGAGCTAACTGGACAGATCTCCCTTCCTCACCTCACTTTCTGATGCTCCCACCCTAAGCTACAATTGATCTATGCTGCCTTGAAAAGTTTAGCCAAAAGAAAAGCAATGGCTTTTTTTAGCATTGAAATGCCATGAGTAAGACCCCATGATCAGGACTACCAAGGTCAATCCTTGGTCTCCTGCAGGCTAGTGGCTTGGAGACTTAAGATTATTTCTTACCTGGGTGGCCAGTTGTTGGGCTTTATAGGCAGCTTCAATTTCTCTGGACCTTACATCCCACTGAAAGACTGATTTGAATTGTTCACTCTGTTCTCGATATTTTATCTAAAAGAAAACAACCAACAACCTGGTGTTAGTAGCTTGTTAACAAAGATTAACTCACCCCCTCTCGGGAGAGAAACAAAAAGGGTCTCTCATATATCTTACAGAGAGAGGCAAACTCTCTCCATATCCACAGTGACATGGAGTCTGTATGAACTGCAGTAACAAAAGGAGATGAATGCAAGACGAAACAACAAAAACTGCAGTTCCCACCACAACAAATCCACCTCAGTGCCTGTCAGTTTTGGCTGCATGTTAAACCAGGCTAGAGGAAAGCTACTTCAAAAAACACTCCTGGCCCTATTAGGCTTCCCTTCTTGTCTCTCACACACTGACCATCAGACAGGCAGCTGTGGGGCAATTGGAAAACTTGTATATAGGCTTTTGCTGTGTTAGCTTTCATCTATGCTAGTTCTTTCATTTGCCTCACTGCAACGATCACCAGTACCAACACAAGAGAAGGAAAGGAACATTGTGAACACACAGAACTGATTTTCTGGGTGGCAGCATCAACACAACTCAGTTTAAGATGATTTACTCTAGTCATAATGTTTGCCTGTGTCTGTGTGTTAGATTTCCAACTGCTACAGACCAGCCTAATTTTCAGGGTCAACTAACAACTTCACCCTAAAGACATATTTATATATGATATGAATGCAGAAACCAAGGGACTATGACAAGCACACTCAGTCCACCAAATCTCCAGAGCCCACAAGAGAATACCTTCTGAGAATAGCCCACAAAATCTCCAGAGCCTGCAAGAGAACACCTTCACCTTCTGAGAGCTTGGAAAACTGTTCACCATTTCTCCCTTCTCCCTCTTTAGATTAACACCACTTGCATCCTGCTTCTGTACAAAAAGGCCACATAGCCTGTAGCTCTATCCCACGCAAAGACTACATAAGTATTTCCTCCATATCACTCAGTTGTGGCAAAGGAGTTTTCATGGAAGAGAAGATTGCATTTAGCCCTAAGGTCAAAATTCTACTCTCTCATCCACACCCAGACTCTATCTGAGATTTCTGCTGTCATTGGAGCTGCACGTATGTAAAGGAGCAGTGTATTACACATGAAATCTGGCATGAAGTTCTGAAAGAATAATTCAGTCTTTAGATAATACTTTTGGGGAAAAATAATCTATGAGGATCGAAATCCCAAAGAAATTTTAAGCAGAACATATCAATGCAGCATTAGATCAAAGAATTAATATCCGGTGGGCAATATTTTACTTTCCTATTTCCCTGCACAGTGTCCACAAAGTATCACAACTGTGTAAATGTAAACGACTACTGTATTTAGTCCTGGATAATCATTTTCCTACTGTTACTTTTATTATGACAGCATACAGCTGAAATCACAGCTCTGTTACACAACTCACTGTACAGATGCAAAAAATAACAGTCTTTGTCCTGAAGAGTGCAAAGTCTAAACTGACTGGACAGAAAAATCACTGAGCATGTAGACCATTATTCCCATGTCATAAATTAAGTACAGAGGTATAGAGAAATGTATGATTTGCCAGCTCACAGAAATTCTGTGTAGAGGGAGTGAGCTGAATTTTAATCTCTGCATTCGAGTTAGTGTCTCAAGACTTACATGAGAACATCATGCTGGGACTGTAGAAGCATATTACATTTCTATATAAGAGATAATCTTACCTAAAAACCCCAATAAACTACAGTAGTAACTGAAACCTCCTCCCAAGTTAGCATTATTTTATACTTTTACCAATTAAAAGGTTTTCCTGCACTCAAAATTTCAACAGAAGTACTTCCTTTAAGTAAGTACTGCAAAATCAGCTTCTTCACTACCCTTAGCAATTTTCTCTCCGGAGTAAAACCTCATTATGTGATTGAAAAGGACAGAGGGTGCTTTAGGTGTAAAAAAACAAGGGAAAGTGATCTTTGAGCTATAATTTGTCTGGTGTGTATATTCACATGCACTGGAAGTAGCAGAGTCTCATATCACTGCCTAAAACCAGAAATAGAACGTGCAGTAATCCCAAACTCATTCCTGACCTGATCTGTCACACACAGTTTAAAGTAAGTGTGCTGGTCATTGCCGAAATAGTTACTGCACATGATATTGCAAAACCTGATGCATAAGAATACTGTACAAGAATGATAAAAGATAAGAGTCTGAGAAAGGTTATTAACAGACATCAACTTTGTACAGCTAATACAGAACATCAGAATTAATTTAGCACACTACAATCAAAGAAACGCAAGTTTCTTATTTAATTTAAAAGAAGGTTATTCACACCAAAACACATTGGTTTGCCTAGTAAATATAGTCATGCAATAGCACTGTTTTAGAGTAGAAAAAGACATGACAGCCAAGAAAATAGTATTACACATAGAAGTGAGATAGCTATCAATTACAAGCTGCTTCTGTATTTCTCATTTCACGAAATTCTTAAAAATGCAGGTTTGAAACAAATGTATCTGGAGGGAAACAATACAAGACACAAAAGAATGGCATTTGAAAAGAAAGACTTTGAGCACCCCTAGAGGTTTGCCGGGGCACAGCAGCCTCTCAGAGCACGGATGCGTTAAAAGGGCACGGAAAAATAGTCCACCCTGAGCACGTTGGCAAAACATTTTCAGTAAAACCATGCAAAGCTCCCTGGACGTTGTGTTTTCTCATCTCAGATTTGCCAGAAATACTGGACAAAGTATTTACGAGAACTTTTGCCTACATCCCACTGAGACAGAATATAATTTTTGTTTTGTGCCCTTTAGTATCAGTTTCAGAAGAGATAAAGCAAGTAGGTCATTCTTGTTTCCAGTGGCTGTGTAAACCCTCCCGAGTTAGTTACTAAGTTTACACAGCTCTGGGCAGTTTATGTGAACAACGCTTCCATCTAGATTATCAGATATGGCAGGCAAGAAACTGCTATCCATTTTTCTTTCTGAAAGTAGAAGCAAATTCAGATCTACCCTTTCTTTCTCATGAGTGAATGCCTTTTAAAAATTATGATTCAAACACGGGCTGAGATCTTACTGCTCTAAAAGAACACAGGAGGGTAGGCAAAGAATACATATTTATATTTCTAAAACAAGACACAAATACGATATCAAGATGTAAAGCAAAGCTAAATACATTTGGCCCTCAAGCTTCTTACCTCGCTTACCACTTCCGACAGTTTTTTTGCATTCATATTCATTGGTGTCTCAAATACACTTGTGAATGCATTGTTTTTTGGATTATGCCTGAGAAAGGAAAGTGTAAAAGGGTATTAGGCATCTACCAGAAAGCCCACCAGAAAAGTCTCTTTGAGCACTCAAAACCACAATACCAGCCTCCACCCCTCTGTACATTACCTCTCCCCGACTCACACACAGATCTCAGATTACATTCAAGTTATTATTGTGTGGAGTAGGTGCCTAGAGCAAAATTAATTTTAATGATCATCATATCAATGCCGTGTTTCTAATAACAAAAGAGAATAATAGAATAAAAAACAACCGTCATCTCTCCTTTTTCTGCTGACAAATTTGACAGGAATTGATCATTATAAAATAAAAACTTCCTAGAACAAACCAACTCCAAAATCTGCATTTTATACATTTTCCTGATGATTAGCTCAACCTTGTTAACTCTTAACCGCTGATTTGGAAAGCACTGAATTTTATGGTTGGATTAATTTTCTTCCCATGATACCAAAACAGAACTTAATTTGGTATCTTTGAACACACCGGACAAATGAGGAAGCTTTATATACAGTAACAAGATTTTCCCAACATTTGTGTTTCACGTAAATCCAGAGATTAGCACAAGGGCACTAACAATACATAATTTCACACCACACACGGGACCAGGCTGAGTCCGAATGGTGACCTTCTATTACATTAAAATGGCTTGGCATTTTAAACTTCTGCTTTAAAAACAAACAAAGAAAAGGAAACACACTTACGCTTGACAGTAAGGCTTTTTCTCGTGGCTAACAAAGTTGTTTACTGTTAACATCATCTTGCACACTTCGCAGTGAAAACAGGCTTTATGCCATGTCTGCAAATACCACAAAACAGACACCAAACAGACATGATTTGTATTTCGTTATTATTCTGATGAGTTTTAACCCTCAGTATTGATCCTTAACATTCATTTAATAATTCTGAAGAATTGTTCTTCTTCAAATATAGGCCTATTATAAACTCATTTCAGTTAGGAACCCAGTTAGGAGTACAACATTTTTGGAACCGAGGGATTTGCACTGTGTTAAAAGTGCCAATCTGTCCATTTATTATAGTCCAAAATAATAAAGAAAGAGAACTGACCTGATCTATACAGTTAATCTTCTCAGCAGGGTAAACCCCATAGCCACATCTAGCACACGGCTGTACATTCATCTTGAAATCCACAGAGTGAAAAATATATAGGTTTACACAAAAGGTTCAAAGAATATGAAAGTGACTTTTTGGCCTGTGCAAAGCACACTCTAGACACTCCAGTCAGGGCCTTTTGCTGTGGTCAATGGCTCCCATTAAAGCTCTGAATTGAAGTCTGTTGCTCCCGTTGCTGACCTTCTGTTTCAAAGTCAGCTGCAGGCTGGCTTTTA
>NW_008622246.1:0-6051 GCF_000691845.1 Merops nubicus | reverse complement strand
CGGTTATTTTGGCAACTGTGTCAGTGCATAAGGGAGGGCAGCGAGATCTTTCTCTAAATAGAAGAATGAACTCACGGAAACGAATCATGTCCATGTGAACGTTAGAGTCTGATCATTTAGTATTTCAGTTTTGCTGTAAAGCCAGTTGTCATAAGCCCATGATGAGAAGTATACACAGCAGCAGCAATTTATCATAGTTGCTCCTCACCCTGATATACAGCAAGTGACCTCACGGAGGACTACCCTGTGTTTACAAATAGCCTCATATTAGAAGGAGGTAGCACCAGAAACACAGGCCAGAGATGGGTTTGGAGCTTCCTGGCCCTTTCTTGGATCTAGAAGAGGCACACTGACCTTGTCCCAGCCAAGTCATTGGTTTTTTTCCCTTGGTGCCAGCTCAGCTTCACCTTGTATGCTACAGGCAGCAGAAAGCATGCTCCTTCCCCATGCCTTCCTGTTTCAGCCTAGCCCTCCATCTCCAGGTGCAGGAGGATGCACAGCCAAGTGGGCACAGCCTCTTACCTCAGAGTTGTAAAAGTGATGGGTACAAATCCAAACCTCTGTCTCCTATAGGACAAACTTCCAAAAGGAAACATTCACTTCTGAATTGAATGAACAAAGCAGCTGTTTAGCAGTGCTCACAAAGAGTAGGCTGGCACAGATCAGAATATGAAAATTCTTTAGCCAAATGATAAGGAACTATTATGCCTGATTACAGGATTCAAGCAAGCTCTTAGGATTGTGAAGAATGCTCTGAATAAAAGAAGTTATCAAACTCTACCAGCTACACATGGTTAGGATTTGAGATTCTCACCTAATCACAATACCTCTAGCTCTAGGTGTCCATGACCTTGGGACACAGCTAAGAGTTACCTCAACCCAGGTAAAAGTCTACTTGGTTTTCCATGCATCTGCACCACTTCTCGTGCCTGCAGCAGTCCTGAAATATTGCTAAGCACTTTCCTTTTCTATAAATTACAAACAATTCAGTCAAAATCATTTCTGTCTAAACTTTCTGGGTATGCTTAGAGAGCCTCCTATTCATCTCTCCATGGAGATATGCAGTTCTGCTTAACTTATTATTACTAGTTTTCCTGAATGCTGACAATGTACTGGCACAATGTACTGTCAGCAACTGGTGTGCTGAAAATAGAGTCTCTAATCTGAAGAGCAATGGGTATGACACAAACTCCTCAAAACACTTGAGAACTTCCAAAGTAAGTAATTAATACCAGTATATAAACAGACACATTTTCAGTTAAAAAAAAAAAAAAGTTTACAGAATTTCCTTGTATTAAAATAACTGCTGAGTTACCTCATGTTATATTCCTTTTGGAATTAGGAGCAACTATTGTTTTGACTGAGGTACATCACAATAATATTTACCCTGCTCACACCTATGAGCCAAAATAGTTTGGAAGTCTTCCAGTTCCCTTCTCACACAGCTTTTCATCTTGTCACAGATTCCCGTTCTGTTTATGCAAGTGACCTGCATTAGGGTCACAGTTGCCAGGCTGTCCCCTCTCTGTTTAGCACTGGGCACACTACCAGCTGCTGCCTCTCTGTTCTTCTGCTCCAAGTCACCATGTTGTATATTTTCTAGACAGTCCTAGTTGTCCTGATGCTGTCTGAATCCATGCTAGAGCCCTGGTCTCACATCTTGGCAAGAAAAAAGGATGCACGACCTGCTCCTGTCCCAGCACAGACAATACATTGCTTAAGGCCCTCCTGAAATGAGTTCTGAGAGGGGCTGAAAGCAGGACATCCCTGAGCCACAGAAACCCAAAAAGACTTGTTAACTCAGAACATATAATTCATCCAGGTGTAACCTGAACACTGGTGCTGTGGACAGGAGTCCAGCCTGGAGCACGAGTGCATACAGCCCATATGCACTGTGCACCCAGAGACCATCCTAGAGACCCTTGAGAAGAATGTGACCACATGTTCTTTCCAAGAGGCCTACCAGACAGCTAGAAGTCCTTTATTTCACAGATAAAACTTACTTCATTTCAAGGTAAACAAAGCCTGTTTGTTTCTTTTCATAGAGACACATATTACCGCCTTGTCTGGAAGTCAGCAAACACATTTTCCAAGTTCTCCTGCATCTTCCAAGCTACAGCATGTTCAAGAGGAGAAGCACAGTAAGCCACAATGCCCTATCCATTTACTGTCTCTCCCAGCCACCCTACTTCCCTCACATCCATTGTGCACCACTTCTGCTGGAGTCTATTGAAGATTTCCCCATTTCTGTGCACCTCAAAACTGTCCTGTTGCACGGTCTATTCTTCATTAATCTGGATTAACACCGAGTTGCTAACAGAAAAAAAGAGTTTATTGAAAAGCAAGCATTGTATGGTCTCATTACAAGGTATGCACTGCATTTTGATCATGCAAGGAATTAAATCACAAAACCAGCACAAGATTGTTATCTTTACAAATCTTAGCAAGACATTTTCTCTTCTGTTAAAAGCTCATTGTGGCTTTTCTCCTCCTTTAGGAAGGCCCCATAATGGCTTTTTGATATCAATGAAAATCTTAAAAGGCTTTACTTAACAGTAGAACCTTAATCAATGTGGTTTAAAAGTAGCGCAGTTATGTGTAAAGTACAAGGAGACAGCACCTTGAAAGTGCAAATTAGTAGGAAGAAACATTGTTACATCTCCAATCTCCTTAAACTCATTGAATTAATTGCACAGGAAACTTGGAGCACATCTGCATCCTGAATTTGAACCTAAAAAGCACACATCAGTTACACAAAGTAATCTCTTAATAGACACTTGAGGCAGGGCCACCTTCCCAGTCAACTCCCTGAAGAGTGGCTGTGCCCTTCCAGCCATGAACAGTGGGAAGCCAGACACCACAAATTTTGGCAATTCCATTTTCCCCCTCTTTCAAAAAAAAAAAAAAAAAAAAGAAAGAAAGAAAGAAAAAAAATCTGCTGTTTCACTACACAAAGTGGGATGTTAGCCACTGTTAAAAGCTACCAGTAAAAGCTGGAGCGCTATCCCGGCCTGATCATAAGCCTCCCCTGAACCACGTGGTAAATCAGGTACCTGGGCTCAGGACCTTCTGCCTCATACAGCCTCTCCATGCTACTCAAATTCAGCATCGTAGCAAATCCAGCCTGCAAAAATATTGAAAGAAAGGTGGAAAAGATTTACCGACACCAGACACTACCAAGACTTGACGAAAAACCTCAGGGTTTGGAAGGGACTGCCTTCCAAACTTCTACAGCTGCTTTTTACATTTTCACTCATTTGGAAACCCACCAACAACTGTTTACATTTCACCACTCAAAGGATTTGTGCTTACACTTTCCCTTTATGCCATTGTCAGGAAAACTTGAGTGTGGAGATTTTGCAAATGCTTCTAATAGAGAAAGAGAAAGCAAGAGGAAGTAAAGAGAAATGGAAAGAAGAACAAACAAGCCAAGAAGGCACCATTGTTACAGAACAGAGAAAGAACTAGTGAGGATGTGCTATGATTTAAACTAAAAGCTTGAAGAAATGTGTGCAAAGTGTGCACAGCACAGGCCATGTGCCTCCACTGAGACCTCCAGTTTCCAAATATGCCCATTTCTCAAGTATCAGAACCTAAAAAAAAAGGCCTAAGTTTAAAACTTGTAACACATGACATGTGCCACAGATCATCTCTGCCTGATCAGTAAGAAATCCCACGCAAACACGTACTCCAAGCTGACAGAGATACATTACTGAATTTCATAAAGCTGTAGGGTGCCAAATCACACTGCACAGCCCCCATATTCCCCACCGTGAATCAAAACCATCCATCTTTTCTTGCAAAAGATATAAAATTCTAACTACTGTCATTTAGGGAACACTTTGTGAGTTGCTCAAACCCTCCAACCTGAAAGCATCCCCACACTTGCCTCCCCGGTCTCCGCAAAGCCCCATCCTTGTTTTCACAGATGTTGTGCAGAACACAGCACACAGTTGTTATTCCAGATAAGTACTATTTAGTTGCCTCAAGCCTTCTAGTTTGTACCTGCCATCTACCTTCCAATTTCCCAAAGGCATGCTCTATTATCATCCTGCAGCTGCTTATGTCGTAGTTAAACACTTATTTTCTACAGTGCAAATATCCAGTCAAAGGCTTTATTACTAATGTTCTTAGGGAGCAAGCTGAGTCCCTGGGGGTAAGAAAATGAATGCCAATGCTATAAGTATCCCACTGCTGGCTCTTCTCCCTGCCCAGTAATGTGCACAGACAGCTGTGCAATTCTACACATGAGAAAAGTTTTCCTTTCTGACCCTTCCCTGGGTAGCAATCACTACATGCCCTGAAGCAAGATGCTTCCTTCTACTATCTTTTTAATTTCTCCCTTACTCTTTACTGAAAAGAAGCAACTTTTCCTGAAAAATATAACACCTTATACTGCATTAAAACTGGTTAATCTAACATGTAGTAAAGAAAGGGGGGCCTACAAGAAAGCTGGGGAGGGACTTTTTAGGCTATCTGGTAACGACATGACTAGGGGGAATGGGGCAAAGCTGGAAGTGAGCAGATTCAGGCTGGACATGAGGAAGAAGTTCTTCACCATGAGAGTGGTGAGACCCTGGAATGGGTTGCCCAGGGACGTGGTTGAGGCCCCATCCCTGGGAGTCTTTAAGGCCAGGCTGGATGAGGCTCTGGACAGCCTGATCTAGTGGGAGGCGTCCCTGCTCATGGCAGAGGGGGTGGAACTGGGGGATCCTTGTGGTCCCTTCCAACCCTGACAGATTCTGATCTGTTTTAGCAGAGGACTTCAGAGACCTAATGGCACAATGGTTGGACTTGATCTTAAATGTCTCCTCCAACCTAAAGGATTCTAGGATTCTATGATTCTAAAGGTATTGCAGCACACTGAGGAATCAGCCTTTCTCTTTGAGAATGCCAGCAACCAACATGAAATTAGAAATAGGGGTTTCATCAACAGTTTGAGTCAGAAATTTCTCATACACAATTCTATGGAAATTGGCAAGCATTATCAGATGCAATACCACTTTTTCAACAGCAATACAATGACTTTGAGGAAAAAGCCATTTCTAGGTCTGCTAATTTAGCTGTGGGATCCAGATGGCAATGGATAATCATTTTCATCAAGCAACAGAAGGTCACAGCTGGTAAATAAACTTTTGGATTTCCAGGTAACCCCCATACACATCATCAGGAAAGCATATTTGGATGTTGTAAAGTTCAGGCACTACTGCCAGTCATTGCTGATGACCACACAGTCTCCCACATTTACTTGAAGTTCTATAGTCTCTCCAGTGTCTCTGTTGTCCATAACAGTCCATTACAGAATGGGAAGTAGTCCCGTCTTCTTGAAAAGAAGTAACTAACAGATGGCATGAAACAAACCACGGCATTCTGTTGGTTTGATATGCAGGGGAAAACTCTGGTTAGGTCTCCAACCAGGAGCTGCAGGCATAATCCCAGGAAACAGAGAGCTGCCCCAGCAGCAGCACGCAGACACATGGCACGAGCCCCTGTGCCTCCTCCATCGCACCCGAGCAGTGACCTGTCGCGGAGAAAAAGGCTGTTTGTTACCATGCCTGTGTTTTGTGCCAATTATGAAGCAGTTACACTGAAAAATGTCGCTTTGATGTAAATCTCTTCAGGTAGTGAATGTTAAACACCACGCACCGCTGGGTAGATGTATGATTTTGCAGGATTGGAGCCCACAACCAGGAGTAATTAGCAAGACTGTGACAATCTTCAGTCCCTGTACCGGACTGCTGGGCCTGATTCAACGGCTACACAGTGGGGTATCGTAATTAGCAGAGATGCAACACACTGAATAATTGGAAAGAGAAGGAAATGCCACTAAAATTTATACAGGGCAAAAATTTTCTCAGATCTAAACAATCTCGTGTCACCATGAAACTTGAGGCTCTTGTTTCGCGGGGGGTGAAGAGAGCTATTAAAAAGTGGCAATTTCCTTTTCGCTGCGATGAAGGGGTCACTACGAGGGAAGCACGGCGGGCCTGGGGGCAGCGCCGAGGCGCTCCGCCGGAGGACCGGCTGGGAACGGGCCGCGGGCCGGGAGGA
>NW_008622245.1:5890-19885 GCF_000691845.1 Merops nubicus | reverse complement strand
CAGCATACGGTGCCCGTCAGCACGTGCGAGTGCAGCCACGGTTGGCACACAAACACACAGGCACCCCAAAGCCCCCCCAAACCCCCATCCCTGCACCTCCCCGGGGGCTGGCACACCGTGCACGTGCCAACAGCCCCCCCTGGCCCCCCCTGGCACAGCCATAGTGATGTGCCCCTGAAACCAGGCTCATCTTTGGGGGCCCAGCCCTGTGCGGGCACTATCCTGCGTCTCCTCTCCCAGCTACACCTCCATCAGCCCCAAAACGCTGCCCGCTGAGCCCCAGACCCCCACCCAGTTCCATCCTGGCACACCCAGCCTCTAAACCTGCCAGGCACCCAGGCACAGGCGTTTGGGGAGCTAAAGGATTTCTGGGTGCTTTTAGAGGTGCCCAAATCCCTGTCAAGGGTGAGAAATCCTGCAGGAGTTTCATGGACACCAGCCAGGGCCAGGGGGTCACTTGGTGAAGGGGGTGGTTTTGCAGCAGAGGGTGCTTGGGCAGCAAGAGCTTTACTCATTTTCAGAGGGGTACCCGACCCTTTGCCCGGCTCTGAGGGATGCTCCAAGTGGTGCAAAGCTCCAAGGAAAAAATCCAATTCAAAAAAATCCTCTCAAGCATAATAATTCCACTCAGGTTTTTTTTCCTGGTGTGATTCGGTTCTGTTTGCCCTGGGTGCTGAGCTGCTCTGGGCAGGGCAGTTGCTGGAGCAGGAGTGTGTTGGAGGGAGCAGAGATGGCTGGGGGGTGAGCCCTGACTGGGACCAGTCTGCACTGGGAGCTCCCCACTTCCTTCTGACCAGCCTGAGGTGAAGGTTCAGCTTGGCACTGCCATGGGGATGGTCCCGTTCCAAGTGGTGATGCTCAGGGGCTCTTCTGGGTCATCTTTTCCCCCCTAAGATACCAGCAGAGTTCAGCAAGAGCTGCTCTAGCAGAAGGGGAAACTGAGGCACGGAGCAGCACAACCAACCCCAGCGAGCACAACTCACCCAGTGCACCCAGTCAACGCAGGGAACTGTTACTGGTTTGGCATCACCACCCAGCACCAGGATGCTCTGGGGACCCAGCAGCATCTCTGCAGGTGGTTCGTGGTGCTGCTGTGGCATTTTGGGGTGGCTGAAGCAGGATCCCTTTAACACTGTCCCATTTTAGGGTCTCCCCTTGCATTTCTGGAGGAAACCAGGAGCTGCCAGCCTGGGGGTGCTCTGGAGCTTTCCCTCCTTCCAGCACTTCTCCTGGCAGCTGCAGGAGTGTGGGGTTAGAAGTTCCTCCCCCATGAAGGTTTTGGGGTCTTTTCCTTGCAGCATCGATGCCCATGGGATCTCAGCTCCTGTCTCTACTTCAGTCCCAGGGAAAATTTGGTCCCTGGTGTAGCTCTGTCCCAGCTGGAACTCTTCTCCTCCCCATGGCAAACCACCCTGGTTGTGCATTTTCACCTCTCCCTTCAAAACTTGTAGCTCCTCATTCCTTTTCCCTTTGCAGCCCAACCTGGGGGGTCCTGACCTCACTCCCACTGGGACTTCCAGGCTGGTGACCCCTGTAGGGTCGTGGTGTTTTGGGAACACCCATCTCAAGCTGCGTGTTGAGATCGTGTGGATCATCAGAACTGTGGCTCAAGTTCTGGAGACCTTGTTTGGTGGGATTTTTCCTGCTGCCTTGGGCATATAGATAGATTTAATTTTATTTTTAAGACAGCTTTGGAGAAAAAAAAAAGCCCTGAGCTTGGAGAAGAGGCCAAAGCTGAGATGTCTCAGGTCAGATCTTCAACTGACACAAGCTGGACAGCACTGTTGACTTGGGAGGGGACGATGGTTGGCACCAGCTGGGCACTGGACTCTCTTATTTTTAGAGATTTTGTTATTTTTATAGAGATATTTTTAGAGGTTGTTTTTTGCTCCTGGGACTAAATCAGGTCTCACCTCCATGGCTCATGTATCAGCTCTTTTTCAAGACCTGAGACTTTGCAGGGTATCACTCTCTTCCTTGACCATCTTTGTCTTCCTACTTTGCTCTGAATCTACATTTTTAGTTTTCAGGTTTTCCTGAGGTTCCCATACAGGGAGACTCAAGAACATTCCTCAGCCCTCAGCTGAAAAGTGGAAGATTTTGGCCATGCCACTGCTGTGTAGACACCACGTGTCCAGTTCCACTGGTCTTGCTTTAAGAGCCCACTTGTTTGTTGGGTTTGTTTCCCAGGTTGTGGAACACTGGCTGGCAAGAGCTGCCACCAGCAGGGCCACAGCACAGTGTGGAGACCAGAGTGGTCAGATCTGGGGGTGTTATAGAATTGTTTGGGTTGGAAGAGACCTTAAAGGTCATGGAGTCCAACACTTCCCCCAGCACTGCCAGGTCCCCACTGCCCCGTATCCCTCACACCACATCTCCATGGCTTGGAAACCCCTCCAGGGGTGGGGACTCCACCACTGCCCTGGGCAGCCTGGCACAGCCCTGGGCAACCCTCCAGGGCAAGAAATTGTTCCTCAGGGACAACTGAAACCTCCCCTCGGGCAACTTGAGGCCGTTTCCTCTTGTCCTGGCCCTTGTTCCTTGGGAGCAGAGCCCGCCCCCCCCCTGGCTCCAGGCTCCTGTCAGGAGCTGTGCAGAGCCAGAAGGTCTCCCCTGAGCCTCCTTTGCTCCAGGCTCAGCACCCCCAGCTCCCTCAGCTGCTCCTCCCCACACTTGGGCTCTAGACCCTTCCCCAGCAGCTCCGTTGCCCTGCTCTGGCCACGCTCCAGCCCCTCAAGGTCCTTCTTGTATGGAGCATCTCAGCCCAGCCCCCAGCAGTTCTCTATCCTGTGGGAAGGGGGGTGCAGAATGATCCAGAGTTTTCTCCATCAAATAGAGCCTGGCTTAAACTTCACACCTCACTTTTGGAGGGCTGCTGCTCTCTGTGCTGAACCCACGCGGGTTTGCCCTTGGGGACACCCCTCAAGGATGCTCTTGGCAGGCTCAGGGCTGCCAGCACCTTCCTGCTGGTGGCTGGGGCTGGGTTTTTCTCCAGCGTGACTCAGGCTGTCTCTGCTGCTGATTCACTCCAGCCAAGGACCTGGGCTGTCGTCTGGAGCAGGCTCCTGCTCCACACAGCTGCTCAGGGGGGGGTTCCATAGCAAAGGGTCTCATCCTGCTGGGTGCAGGCAGGGTGTGTTAGCAGCACGAGGTGCTGGAGCAGGATCTGCTCCCAGATCTGCTGTGCACTGGAGGAAGATGGAAGAGCTTTACTGCTCGGAGGCTGTTTGGAGGAGGGGGGACTCTTGGAAATGGATGCTCTGGGTGATGGGCTCCTCATGAGCTCACCCTGTCGGGGAGAGGGACTGAGCAGGATTGATGGTGGGGACAAAATGTCACAGCCTGTGATTTCCACCACGTGCTGCCAGCTCCTCCTCGCTCCCATCCACAACGTGCTGCAGGGAGGAGGTGGGATGGGGGAGACAAAGGTCTCACTGGCTGGGCAGAGGGGAGAAATGAGAGTATCTAGGTGTCACCAGGTCCGGGCATCAGCAGGACACTGAGCTCTGCCTGCTCCTCTCCTCCTTGTCCTTCCTTCCCTGGGACCATTCGTGGGCTCAACGTCCACCCCCAGCCCTTAGGGAGCAGGGAAAGGGTAAAAGGACATCTCTGCTACATCCATGGCTACATCATGATGTGAACATCTCCCCTGGGGAGCCTGGGATGGACACGTGGGGAAGCTCTTTGACTCAGTCCTCTCAAAGTTCCCTTTTCACGTGTGTTCCCAGTGGAGGCAAGCTCCAAAGCCAGGCTGGTGCAGGTCTCCATCCCCATCACTGTCACTTCTGGCCCATCTCCAGACATGGCTAGAGCCCAGCACACCTTCCACGTATCATAACTCTTGGAGAAAGATTCTGGGCTGGTGGTCCCAGACACTGAGATTTGCCCCCAGACACTCACAGGACAGGTCTGGGGAACCCTCCCTGTTCTCCACCCTTGGTCTTGGGCAGTGGGTGGCAGCAGCTTAGCTCCTGGGGTGTTTTGAGCCCTTATTTTTGATGAATGAGGTCTTCTCCTATCCCTAGTGTTGCTATTCACTAGCAGGGTTTAGAAGAGACGTACCAAAGTCAAGCGGCGCTAGAAGTGTGCAAAGCTGCCCCAAAATTCTTTTCCTGGTGGTCCATAAAATTTCTGCTCTCCTCCAACGAGACATTGACCTCAATCAACCACTCATGGGGGGCTGACCCACCTCAGCTAACGGCCCATGTCATTCCCACTCCTGCAGGCGGTCGCTTTTGCCTCCCTTTTCTTCATCCTGGTCTCCATCACGACCTTCTGCCTGGAGACGCACGAGGCCTTCAACATCGACGTCAACGTGACGGAGACCTTGGTGGTTGGCAACACCACGACGGTCCTGCTGACACACAAGGTGGAGACCGAGCCCATCCTCACCTACATCGAAGGGGTCTGCGTCCTCTGGTTCACCCTCGAGTTCCTGGTTCGCATCATCTGCTGCCCAGATAAGCTTCTCTTCGTTAAAAACCTGCTCAACATCATTGACTTCGTGGCCATCTTGCCCTTCTACCTGGAGGTAGGTCTCAGTGGCCTGTCCTCCAAAGCTGCCCGGGATGTCCTGGGCTTCCTTCGGGTGGTGCGTTTCGTCCGGATCCTCCGGATCTTCAAGCTGACTCGGCACTTTGTGGGTCTCCGGGTGTTGGGCCACACGCTCCGGGCCAGCACCAACGAATTCCTGCTCCTCATCATCTTCCTCGCTTTGGGGGTCTTGATTTTCGCCACCATGATCTACTACGCCGAGCGGATCGGAGCCAAGACGTCCGACCCCCGCGGGAGCGACCACACTCACTTTAAGAACATCCCCATCGGGTTCTGGTGGGCCGTGGTCACCATGACGACCCTGGGCTACGGTGACATGTACCCCAAAACCTGGTCGGGCATGGTGGTGGGGGCTCTCTGCGCCTTGGCCGGGGTGCTCACCATCGCCATGCCCGTGCCCGTCATCGTCAATAACTTTGGGATGTACTATTCGTTGGCCATGGCCAAGCAGAAGCTGCCAAAGAAGAAGAAAAAGCATATACCCCGTCCGGCCCCGCTGGACTCTCCTGCCTTTGGAAAAGCTGAGGAGAACTCCCCCCGTAACAGCACCCAGAGTGACACCTGCCCCTTGGCAGTAGAGGAGGGGGTGGCTGAGAGGAAGCGGTCAGGTGAGACCCCAAAGGTGGGGTGGAGGGAGGGGAAGAGCTCTGGGAGACCCCACGGCAGAGCTGTTGGTCCCCTGGGTCCCAGAGTCCCTGTAGG
Source organism: Merops nubicus (assembly GCF_000691845.1). Lineage (NCBI taxonomy): Eukaryota > Metazoa > Chordata > Aves > Coraciiformes > Meropidae > Merops > Merops nubicus. The sequence goes on along the minus strand of NW_008622245.1, from coordinate 14,629 downwards.
CTGCCCTGCTGTAGGACATGGCTCCCAGCTCTTGGGTTGGTGAGAACCTGGTGCAGGAAGGGCTGGGGGCCTTGGGTTGGGGGTTTGGGTTGGGGGTGAGTGCTGGGTGCCATACTGGTGGGCCAGGATGCTGCAGATCAAGATCCTCACCCCAGGAAGGGGGGGAAGGGCCATGTCCTGCTCTCCTAACGGCATAGATCAGGTCAGCATGATGTGATTTGAGGTGTCCCTCCCTAGCTCACCTCTTCCTCCTGCTGACAGAGCTTAGGACCATTTACCCAACTCCCCTCTTAGCCTGGTAATGCCCCTGAGGTATCCTGAGACTCTCAGACTGGTTTGGGTTGGAAGGGACCTTTAAAGCTCATTGAGTCCAACCCCTCTGCAGGGAGCAGGGACATCCCCAGCTAGAGCAGGTTGCTCAGAGCCCCATCCAACCTGGCCTTGAAGACTCCCAGGGCTGGGCCATACACAGTCTGTCTGGGCAACCTCCCACCAGCACTCAGGGCAAGCCGGTTGCTCAGAGATAAATCCATGGATAAATCCATGGATACTCCCTGGGGCTTGGTCCCACCTCCCCGTTCATCTTCTCCGAGAGGCAGCATCTCTCCACCACAAGCTCAACACAGCTCCACATCAGGGGCAGGAGCCAGATTTGCCCCTGTACATTTGTTATGTGGTCTCCTGCACTGAGGTGAAGTTTGGGGCTTGGCCAGTCTTTCCTGCAGGTCAGGAGAGGGCATGGCCCCAGCTGTGGGCAGCTGTATCTCCTGGATGAAGCCTGTGGGGCTGTGAGGGCTTTGCCACTGGCCACGGAGGCTGCTTTGCCCTTCTCATCTGGCGTGGTTGGCTTTGCAGTGTGGCACAGGAGGGACCACGGTGGGGTTGTGTCCTGCTCCAACATGGCATTCCCAGAGGTCAGCCCTGAGCAGCCACACGTCTGCTCAGTGATGGTCCTTCACCCCGGGGACATGGGGAGCTCCAGATAGGTGCTTTCCTCCCTAAATCTCCCTTTTCCACGTGCCTACACAACCCACCTGCCCCAGGAGCCCTGGTAGTGGGGACCAGGGAGGGTCCTGCTTTGGAGAAGCAGGTCAACATCCCTCTACCCCAACACTGATCCAGGAGCTCAGGTCAGACCCTCCCCTGACCCAGCACCCTCTCAGCTAACGAACCAGAGTCAGATGGCAGAAATTAGCACTTCAGGACTAACCTGAGCCACCAGTGTGAATGCTGGAGAGCTAATTCCCACCACTTGGGTGGGTGGACTCAAAGACCAGGGGCGTTCCTTCCACGGCTTGGCTTCCCACAGGGTACAGAGCCCTCAGCAGGAGTCAGAGCTGCTGTTTGCTGCTTGGGGTTAGAGCCTGGCACAGTCCTGCTCCCCAGGTCACTCTAAGTTAGCACATCCAGGCTGCTGTTGCCCTGGGCCACCTGCAATCTGGTCTCCTGCTTCCTTGCACGATCTAAACAAACCCTTCTGGCCACCCCAAGCACCTCGTCCTGTGGCTTTGACGGCTCTGCTGATGGGTCTCTGCTCCCTGGCAGACTCCAAGCAGAACGGGGAGGCCAACGTGGTGCTGTCAGATGAGGAGCAGCCGCTGTCCCCGGCCGACGAGGAGAAGAGACCCATGAGACGCTCCAGCACCCGGGAGAAGAACAAGAAATCCTCCACCTGCTTCCTGCTGGCCACGGGTGACTTCTCCTGCACGGCAGACGGGGGCATCCAGAAAGGTATGGAAGCTGCTGGAGCTGGGAGCTGGCCCGTGGGCCGGGGAGGGGGAGGTTGGGGTGGAGGTTTGGTGCATCGACCCGAGGCCGTGGCTCATCTCCACCTGGCTGTCCTTCTCTGCTCCCCAAATCCACTTGTCTTCCTGCCTCTCCATCCGCTTCATCTCTGTCCACCACGTCTCTCTGTGCTAGCTCTACCCTCTTTGTTTTCTCCTCCCCTGATCGCCACCCTTTGGGGGGCTGTGACCCCACCCTGCCCTCCTCAGGGACACGTCTGTCCCTTTGCTCCTCAGCTGCCCCTTGTCCCTCCAGCTCTCCTCCCTGGGCTTTGATAACCTGTCTCAGGGTGCTGGGAGGGGGACATCCCTCCTGGGGACGTGGTGAGGTTATGGTGGAAGGTGGTCAGAAGGGTTTCAGGAGGGAAAAAAATCCAGAGGCTTTTTCTTTCCTCTGCTGCTCTGGTGCCTTTGGGTGGGTTGGAGCGTGGGGAGCCACGATGTGTTGAGTGCTGCCTTGCCAAGAGCCCGGGGCTGCCAGAAGGGCTGTCTCCTCTGGCTTTGGAAAGGGAGCTTCGCTCAATGTTGAGGTTCTCTGTAGGAAACTGTGGGGGAGATGAGTCAGGAAAACACAAAACTCTTCTTCTCGTGACAAAACGACAGCCTGGTGCCTTCAGGCTGTCCTCCAGCCTCCTCTGCTCCACCAGCGAGCGTGCCCTGTGCCCGTGTGCCAGCGCCCCAGCCCCTGGGAGGGTAAATCCAGTGCCTGCCTTGAGTCACAAAATCCAGCTGCACCCTCCTCAGTCTTAGGACTCCACTCAGTTTTTCAGTCCTGTGGTTTTCCTGCGAGTCCAGGGTGGTGTGGGGTGATGTAGCTGTTGAGGTCACCCACCTCCACCTCCTTGGTGCCACCTAATGCCAGCTGCTCACGGGAGTGGTGCACGTGAGCTGGGACCAGGCAGGAGGAAGGATGATGTGCTGTGTCTCCGAGCTGCACGCCGAGACCTGCTGGCTCCTGGAGATGAGGTTTTGGAGGCCATCAAGGGTTTGGTGCAGCAGTGCTGCTTGGGGTGGTAAAGACTGGGTGGGCTTGGAACACAGGGAGGTGTTCAGGGGCAATCATGATTCTTAGATCAGTAGAAGCAAACTGGTTGCTTCCTCCTGGGAGATCAAGGATCCCCTTCGGCTTTCCTGCTCAAACTCATCCCTTAGAAAGAGGGGAAAAGTGAAAAGTTTTGCTCATCTTTGGGCAGAAGGGGACTATACAAATATTTGCTTGAAATGCCTCAGTGGTTTTTTCCTGGAAGTGCCTTTCTCTGTGAAGTTGGTCCCTTTTCTTAAGGCCAGCTCCTGTGAAGAGGTGAGGGCTCTCTAGTCCTGCTCCAGACTGGGAGGGATGCTGAACTGGAAGGGATGAAGGAGAGGGATGAAAGTCAGTGAGATCTTCCTCAAGATGCCCAAGTCATGCACCTCTTCAGCTGAAACATTTGAGCTTGGTCCCACTGCAGCCAGGAGAGCTAGAGCAGATCTAAGAGCTCAGGAGCCAGTGCTGCTTGAGCTGGGCTTCCAAATCACATTACTTGGTTTCAGGAGACCAGGAGGTTTTTCTCCTTGCGTGGTGGCAGCAACAGCTACTTGAAAGGGCCTTTGGGTGATCTCGTTGTGTTCTGGTGTCTCTCCTGCAGATGTCAGAGTGCTTTTGACAATTTAAAATAGATGTGTACGTGGGTCACTTACTCCCACCTGCCATAAATGGTCTTGCACCTGGAGAAAGGTGGATCTGGTGTCCAGAGGAGCTTGAGCCACGTGTGAGTCCTCTTGGGAAGATGGAGCCTTGATATCTATGCCCTGCTCGGGCTGTTTGGGATGGAGTGGAGAGATGCTGTCCTGGGAGGTCAGGGCTGGTGTCTTCCCTGGTGAAATGCTCTTGTGTGCTCAGGGTTAGTGGTGACCAGAGATGATCAGAGGGGCAAAGCAGCCTCCTGTGCTCTAGCTGAGAGCTGCTGGGAGCCACAGAAGCCCCTCTTCCCCCAGCCCTGATTTATCTCCTGCTGAGCCTGTTTGTTCTGGTACTGGGATGTTGGCAGCTCTGCAAATTGAGATGAGCTTGGTTCCGAGCCCGACTTGCTGATGGCCATCTGTCAGATCTTGGGGCAGGTACTGGTGTCTGTACAAGCTGTGGAAATTGGGAGATGGAGCTGCTTCAGGAATATGCTGCAGAGCTCGGCATCCCTCGTGGTTTGAGCTTGATTCCAGTGGTTGATCTTGCTGGGCCAGCTCCAAGTGAAGAGCTGCCCCTGCCCACCACCCTTTGGACCTAGGCCCTGGAGAAGACTGAGCTGGTTTGCACTGGGTTGCCATCCAGCTTGGGTTTCTTGTTCCTGTTGCTGCTTTCAGTGGTGGCACCTTGCTCCCTGGCTGCTGGGGACACCCTCAGGCCCCTTATCTCCCTTCAGCACTCAGGGCTTGCTCAGTGGTTCCCCAAAATGTGTCCTGCTGGAGCCCAGACGTGTTGGCAGGAGTCTGCCTTGGCACGTGAGCCCCCATCCCCTGCTTGGCTGGAGGGATACAGAGGCAGGATAAGTCCAGGCCATTGAGATGGGTTGTGATGCTCTAGGAAAATGTAGTGACTGAGACCAGGCTGGGATCTCACGAGGATCCACAGGCAACGGGGTTAGATGGAGGGAAGGGGATTTACCCTCCTGGCAAGTCAGCAATTCCAGCACCTCCAAAGTGGCCATTTTTGGCTTGGTTGCCAGACCCCAGAGCACCATGGAGCTGATTTTTACTCTGTTGCTTGCTCTTCGTGCAGGGCTGTGACCCCCAGGTGCCTTGGGCAGTGTGGGACTGAGCGTGGGGCTGTCCTGTGAACCCCCACGGGTGATGCTGGGCTGGGGGGTGAGGGGGGCAAGGACGAGCCCACGTTTGCACGGGGACACTTGGGTGAGGAAGACCTCCCAGGGGCCACACGTTGCCCCTCTGCTCTGTTTATTGGATGCCTCTACATGGCACCTTGACAACACACCCACCTACAAAACCCTCCCCGTGACCTCAGTTAGCACCTTGGGATACCAGCTCCGTTAATGAGCTGCTGGCAATTAGCAGAACACGACCCTCGGGTGCTTTGCAGCTTGACTCTGTGGTGGCACTTGACCCCTGAGCTTGGGATGGATGCTTGGCCTTGAGGGATGGAGTCCTGGGCTCATTCCCACTTGCTCCCATGAGTGTGGCTTGGGGATAAGTTGGTGGAGAAAATGAAGTGTGGGGCTTGGAGCATGTTTGCCCTCAGAGTCTTGTTTTAGAGGGGGCCCTGGGGCTCGTTAAGGGTCTTTATGAGGTGCTGTACCAAACTGTGCTGCTTGACACTCCTTCAAAACCAGGAGCATGATTTTGGCCCCGTTCCTATGCCCATCTCCATCCCTTTCCATGCCTAAGCAAGAGGGCAAAGAGCATCCCTACAAAGTGCTCCACCACATCAGCAAGTCCTCGCATGGCCAAGGTGGCTTCCAGCAAGCCCTGACCCCCACCCTGACCCAAACTGCTGCTGTTTGGCTGCTGGATCCTTTGGTCACCCCAAGCTTTCACCAACTGGTTGCATCCTGGCACAACTGCTCCCCGCAGGCATGGCTCAGGGTGGCAGGGAGCTCTTCCAAGAGCCTCAGGGCTCCTGGGAAAAGAGCAAGGTTTGAGGAAGGACAAGCCTAACGTGGTTTGGGTTGGGTTTTGGGGGGAGTAAGGGGGCTTGGCATCAGCTGCTGTGGGTGGGAAACCTCCCCAGCTTGGGATGGGGCTGCGCTCGCTTCCCTCCTGGCTCCGCTGCGTGGGATTCATGCCAAAAAGCAAATAAGGAAATTGCTCTTCTCTGTGGGGCCTGATTCTGCTCCTGCTTCCTCTGCGAGAGCAGGGAAAGCTTTGCTGAAATCAGCAACAGGTTTAGGCAGGAGACCCCCTGTCCCCTGGACCTTCCTCAGCTTCAGAGCTGGAGGAGCCGTATCTCCTCGTGGGGGGCTGAGCTGTGGGGAGGTGCTGGAGACCCCCCTGCAGGAAACACTGAAGAAAAAAAGTATTCAAAAGGGCTAAAAATCAGATTCCAAGAGCTTTTGGAGCCTTTTGCAGGCGACGCTGGTGGCTCAGCGTCCTCCTTGGGAGGCACCCGCCAGCGGAGCTGGTGCGTGAAGCAGAACCCAGCGATGAGCCACGAGCTCCCCCTGCCCCGGGGGGGGACATGGGGATGGGCTCTGAGCTTGGCAGCACCGAAGGGCTCATCCATCAGCTTGTTTTTCTGCTGTCAGGAGCCTCCTCCCGCCGCTCCCCCCCTCCTCTCCCCCCGTACGCTCCGAGCTTCTTCCTCCGGAGCTCGCTGGGGCTCGCGGGGAGGCAATGGAGATGCTGGGGCTGCTCTTGGGGAAGGGTTCCTGGGCTCCTCACGCCCTGCAGCACCCTGAATTTTCCATCTTTTGGCAGCAGAGCTGTCCCTGCAAGGCGCAGCGGGCCGGAGAGAGGATCTTGGGGCTCGTCTTTGAACAGAGCTGCTGTCTGCACCTGGAAATGGCATTTGCAGAGCAAATCCTGAGTTTCCTGCCAGGAAGATACCTGGGTTTTGACCTGGGGAGAGCATTTCTTCTGGCTGTTGCTTTTCAGTACAAGCTGGAGCGATTTCTGGCTCGTGGGGGGAGTGTGAAGGGCTCCCATGCTTAAAGCAATAGAAATATTTGCTGTTTAATGCAGTTTATGGAAAATAAGGAGCACGTCTACCTGCTCCTTTCCGTACAGAAAGGTGTCAGCAGCAGCTTGCTGCTACAGACGGCTTAAAAACCAGAGCCGGGGGAATAACTCCTTCCAAATCCCTTATTTGTTTGAGTTCTGCTGCTTTTCCCCATTTGCTTCAGCCCACGAAATCCCCAGCCTCATTCCTCATTCAGAGCAATTTAGGAAACAAAATCCAACCACCCCCCCAGGACCGACTTGGTCTCCAAGCATCAACGATTCTCCAGTCCTGGATTTGGCCGGCGCTGCACGAGGAGCCGAGGGGAAGGGAGGGGAGTTCTGGAGGATCCCCAAAAGCTTGGTCACCCCTCCAAAGCTTAGTCACCCTCCAAAAGCCCTTCCTGCCTTTATTCTTTTCCAGGGGGTGGAATTGGGGTGCGGGGCTGGGCGACCCTCGCCCCGGCGCTCTTGGCTTTCCGAGCCTTGGGGAGGAGGCTGTTGGGGCTCTAACCTGTCCCTTTTCTCCACCAAGGCTATGGCAAATCCCGGAGCCTAAGCAGCATAGATGGTGTGGCAGGATCCACGGTGGGCTTGGCTCCCCTCACGTCCCGCTGCAGCTCTCCCTGTCCTCTGCGGCGTCCCTGCTCCCCCGTCCCCTCCATCCTCTGACCTCCCCCCGGCCCGGATCCCGGCTCTGTCCTCCCCGTGACGCCTCCACGGTGGTGCCCGTGCCCGGAGGACACCCAGCTGGGACATCTCCACCCTCCAGAAGCAGGTTCTGATCTTCTCTGATCTCCTCCAGCCCAGCGCCGCCGCCGCGCTCCCCCCGCCCCGTTTGCAGGACCTGTTACGTCTCCATTGAATTTTTTCTCATCTCCGTGTGTTTGGGGACAGTCCTTGGAGTAGGTGTTGGGGTTGGTATTTTTTTTCCCCTTCCCTTCCAACCTTCTTCATCCTCAATAAACTGGGCCAACCTCTGTGCTTCCCTCTGGCGTCGAGCCCTCCTTCCCGTGGGCTGTTTGCACTTGGGCTAAAGGGTGGTGGAAATGCAAAGAGGACACATTGACTCATAAAATTATATATCATTGTGCTGGAACTGGCTGAGTTCATATAATTTTAGGTCTTTTTTTTTCTTTAAAAGAAAAAAAAAACCAAAAAGCCTCAGGTTTCTGGAGGCACCAGATGAATAAACCTCTATTCCCTGCCCAGCAGTCGTTTCCCCTCATGTTTTGTGCCTTTTTCTGCATTTGTTCCTTCCCTGCTTGTGTCTGCTTCTCCATCCAACCTCAGGGATGGTCCTGGGGCTGAAAGTGGGTTTGGCAGCCTTGAAAACCAGCCCTGAGGTCATAGAATCACAGGATTGTTTTGGTTGGAAGAAGACCTTTAAGGTCCTCAAGGCCACCCGTTATCCCAGCGCCGCCAGGTCCCCACTGCCCCGTGTCCCTCACACCACATCTGCTCCTGGGCTCGTGGAGGTAGGATGCTGGAGGGCCCCAGATTGGGGGTGAGGAGAACCTGGGGACTGGGTGTGGGGAGAACGTGGAGGCTGGGAGAAAGGATTGGGAAAATCTCTGCCTGGATGCTCCCAGGAAGAGCTGGGAGGTGCTGGGGAGGGGAATGTGGGTCCCTGGGAAAGCTGCTGCTGGTGAACAGTGGGGAAATGAGAGATCTGAGACAAAATGATGCCTGCATGGAGGGGGGGATGAGTCTTCTGCTGGGATGGATGCAAGGGGATGGGAATTGGCTTTAAGCTGGATCCTCCCAGAATGAGGTTGGAGTGGCAAATGAGGTGGATTTCTGTAATTAAAGTGTATTCCTGCACTAAAGCCTTGGGGTAACTCAGCGGCTTTGTGGATCACCCCAAACCCCAGGAGCTGGACAAAGGGGTGAATATGGTGGCACTGAACTGGTGACTCCTGGGTGCATCCTCCCCTTTGGAGCAGGCTCCTCCAGCAGCAGAAGGAGCTGGAGTAGCCCCAGCCTGTGCAGAGGGAAGGTCACCCTCTGGGATTTCAGTGGTCTCTGAATCATAAATGATTTAACCAAGGTCACGCGCTGACTTTGGGCATGAGCCAGGCGTGAAAAACCAGCTCTGCTGCCCTGGCTCCTGCAGAAGAGGCAGATCAAGAGACCCAAATTCTGGGCTTGGAGTCACAAAGTCATAGAATCCCAGCATGGTGGGGTGGGAAGGGACCTCTGGAGATCATCTCCTCCACCCCCCTGCTCCAGCAGCTCCCCTACAGCAGGGTGCCCAGGGTCCCAGCCAGGCAGGCTTGGGATCTCTTCCGAGCAGGACAATCCAACGACT
>NW_008622245.1:348-5805 GCF_000691845.1 Merops nubicus | reverse complement strand
TGTCCTGTCGCTGGGCACCACTGACCAGAGTCTGGCCCCAGCCTCTTGCCCCCCGGGGCCCTTTAGCTCTTGCTCAGCACTGATCAGATCCCCTCTGAGGCTTCTCCTCTCCAGCTGGACAGCCCCAGGGCTCTCAGCCTGTCCTGGCACAGAGATGCTCCAGCCCCTCAGCAGCTTTGCAGCCTCTGCTGGACTCTCTCCAGTAGCTCCTTGTCCCTCTTGAAGCATGGAGCCCAGCACTGGACCCAATACTCCAGCTGTGGAGTCTCTTCAAAGCAGATGATTAACCCTGGAGCAGATGCAGCTACAGATCCCAAGAGATCCCATCCTCCCCTTTCCTCCCACCAGGCTCCCAAGGCAGCTCATCCAACCACTAGAGCTGATTTCCTGGTGTGGAAAACCCTTGATGGACCCCAAAAAAAACCCTGATCCCCCCCAGAGCCACCAGGGTTGAGCCTGAGAGCTGCCATGGAGCCGGTGAGATGCAATTTTTAGCAGTGGCGTTATGCAACTCGGGAGGAGGGATGACTAATGTGCCAAAAGCTCCTCTCAAACAACCGAGCCCCAAACGGGAGACGGAGGGATTTCAGTGGGAGGCACCAAACTGGTGAAAAACCCATCGCATCTTCTCCCTCTTCCTCCCCGCCTTCTCCCCAACGAGTGATTTGGGGGCTGCAGGAGGTGTGTGTGTAGGGGGGGAAAACAACCTGGTGTTTATTTTTTTCAGGTGGGGTCAGGGTTGGTTTTGGGGGCGAGCTGGCAGAGGTCAAACCCCTCCTGGATAAGATGACACGAGGAGCCGTGGTGGCTGAGAAAAGAGCAGACCCCTAAATAGCTTCGTAGCCTGGGGTTTTATCTCAAGCAGGGGCCAAAATTGGCTGCCTGGAGAATAGGATAAGAATAGAGCAAGAATATACGATACTTCCCCCAAATATCCTCCCAGCCACTTCTCTATGTTTAGGGATCTGCACGTTCCAGCTCGGGCGAAAAGCAGCGGGAGGACGAGAGGTTGTTCCAGTTATTCTTGAAGAAGTGAATAAATCAATAGGAGTCCAGCTGCCTCTGCCCGAGTCCTAAAATGGCATTTACCAAAAAAAAAAAATATATATAAAATCAACTGGTGTAGAGGAACTGCCAGGGCAGGGAGCTCGCTGCCACCAGCCCGGCCTGGGAAGCAGCAGCCCGTGGGATGGGGTGAGTGTGTCAGGTCTCAGCCCAGCATGGTGGGGTGGGAAGGGACCTCTGGAGATCATCTCATCCCACCCCCCTGCTCCAGCAGCTCCCCCACAGCAGGGTGCCCAGGGTCACAGCCAGGCAGGTTTGGGATCTCTCCAGAGCAGGAGACTCCACAGCCTCTCTGGGCAGCTGCTCCAGGCTCTGCACCCTCACCCCAAAGAAGTTTCTCCTGCTGCTCAGGTGGCACCTCCTGGGTTCCAGCTGGTGCCCGTTGCCCCTTGTCCTGTCCCTGGGCCCCACTGACCAGAGTCTGGCCCCAGCCTCTTGCCCCCTGGGGGCCTTTTAGCTCTTGCTCAGCATTGTTCTGCTCCCAGCAGGATGCTGTGGTTGAGCAGGAACATCAAACACCCTCTGTGCCATCTCTGTGTGCCCCTTGCCCGTGTGCAGAGTGATGCCCAGGGAGCTGTAGTGCCCTGTGCTCCTGGCCCCACCACAGCACAGATAAACACGATGCTCCCCAGTGGGAACAGGACCAGAGGCACCACGTGGCCTCAGGATGTCCAAGCCCTTGTCTGTGCATCCATCTGCTGAGACCAGCAGCACTTTGTGATGGGCTCAAACCCCTGTTGAATCACTCCTGGTGCAGGAGGAGCTGAGCAGCCTCATCCTTCGGCTCCAGGGAGGATTTGGGGATGGTTTCCCCCCCTTCTATCACCCAGCAGCAGCTTCTCCCTCCTCTGGGAGCCTCAGAGCCCAGCTCCACGTGGAGGCTGCTGAGGTTGCATGCAGAGTATTAATTGTTATTGTTGCAACAACTGCTGTTTCTGGGGAGATGCCTGAGAGAGCTGAGAAAATAGAAAGGTCTGTCAGGCAGCCGGGCAGGAGGTGAAGATGTCAAGAGAGTAATTGCTCTGCCCAGAAGCCGCCTGTTTCTGGCTTCCCCAGCACTGCCAGGAAAAATCCTCAGTGCTTATTTGATGACAATAAAAAGGAATAATTAGGAGGAAGAGCAGCCCCGTCCCCTGCCCGTGCTGACGAGGAATGGGGAGAGCTGAGGCAGATGCAAGAGATGTAGTTGAGCTTATAAATAGGTGCCTCCCAGCTCCCAGGCTGGGACTCCGTTACCTCCACCCTGGGAGATCCATCCTTATGCTTTGCCCCCCCAAAAAAAAAGGTAAATGGAGGCTCAGAAAGTGTTCTGCAGACTGCTGGGGAGCGGGTCACTCTCTGCCTCTTCTGTGGGATGGGTTGGGGTAGGGAATATGTGAGGAAAAAATAATCCTTTGGGTTTGGAGAGTGGAACGGGGGTGATGGCAGCACGAGGCTTTGGAGCAGCTCCTCCTGGCCAGGGATGGGGACAGGCTTCAGAGAAGGGCCTCTTGGGATGGGACAAGGGGGATGGTTTGGAACTCAAAGAGGGAGATTTAGACTGGAGAGAAGGAAGAAATTGTTGCTGCTGAGGGTGGTGAGCCCCTGGCCCAGGCTGCCCAGAGAGGTGGTCGCTGCCCCATCCCTGGAACCATCCCAGGGGAGGTTGGCCGGGGCTCTGAGCACCCTGCTCTAGCTGGGGATGTCCCTGCTCAGGGCAGGGGGTTGGACTGGGTGACTTTGAAAGGTCCCTTCCCACCCAACCCAGTCTGGGATTCTCTGACCCTCCTGGCTGTGAGGAGGATGCCCAAAGCCAGAGGTGGCTTTGCAGATGTGCAGCCACCCCCAGGGTGGCATCTCTGGTCCTCACAGCACAGGAGATACAGGTGGCCACCAGCTTTTGCTCCATCATCATGACATCCCCCTGTCTTTACGTGGTGTGTGGAGATGCAGATGTTGGCTGGGAGGTGTTTATTTAACTGGGGAGTGCAGGGGCACTGCCAGGCACTCCTGGCTCTCCAAACCACTCCTGTTGCAGCAGTGAAGAGAAAAAGGGCCTTCAAAGAGGCATGGGGTGGCCTGGGGACACCTTGTGAGGTCCCTGCAGGGGTGTTTTGGCTTTTGGTGGTTTCTCTTTCAGCATCTCCTGAGCCTCTTGTCTGCCAATGGGGAGGAAAGGAAGAAGAAAAGAAAAGAAAGAAGGAAAAATAAAAATAGGGAAAAAGGAAGCCCAGTGGCAGAGCAAAGCAGAGTTAGTGTAGGACCTACCCAAACGCTGTGCTGGAGCAGCTGGAGGAAAGAGGGACGTGCCTGGAAATCTCAGGGGGTGGCTCTGGCACCTCCGTGGGGTTTTGGGGGCTATGCCAAGCCCCCTGCCCTGCACAGGGCAGCACCCCACAGGTGGATCTGCACCCAAAAAAACCAGGATGGCAGAGGGGCTGTGAGGGCGAGAGGGACTGGGACCCCCCCCAGGACCCCCTTGGTGGTGCAGGATCAGGCCAGGAAGGATGAGCCAAGACAAGAGGGTGGTTTTCTCGTGGTGGCTCTGAGTGAGGAGCAGCAATTAAACAACAACCCCCCCAAAATCTTGGCTGTTGTTATTTATTTTTAGCCGTGTTGATTTTTCTTCTTCCCGAGGCTGGGAAGCTGCTTTCCAAGGCAGGTCCCTGGGGGGGGGGCGGGCAGCAGGTCTGAAGCTTGCACACCAAATGGCTTTGAGCAGGGAGGAGGAGAGGGGAGTTAAAAGCCAAGTCGTGTCCCTGGTAAATCAATCGACCTGCCGGGGAGTGTTTCCAGCAGGCCACGAGCCCTGCCCAGAGCTTTTAGCTGCTTGCAGCACTGATTGAAACGGGAGCTGGGAGATTTTCCAGCAGCAGCTTCATGCCTGGCCACGGCTGGTCCCCAAATTGCTGCTGGGGGATGATGTTGGGTCCCCTGAAGGGCTCCAGCGTGGCACCTCGGGAGGTGGGGATCTCTCCTGCAAGCTGATTTAGGGGCTTTAATCCCAAGAGTTTTGGAGGGGTGTGGGGCTTGGACACACCTCTGTATCCCAGTGCTGTTCACTCAAGGTGCTGGATGGAGGGTGGGACCTTTATTTCAGGGAAGATGAGCTGGTCCTGGAGCTGTGCTCAGCCTGCACTGGGCAAACCCACGCTCAGGAGCTGGGTTTGGGCTCTGCAGGCAAATCCCCGGGGGGAAAGGGCAGCTCCTGGGTGGCTCAGGAGCCTTCTCCCTGTCTGACAGCCCCTCGCCTGGGAAGCGGGTCCTGGCACATGGGTGGAGGCAGCGGTGTGACTCAGAGCTCCAATCAATGTTAATTAATTCAATGATAACGAATGAGAGGAGGAGAGAGAGAGAGAGAGAGAGAGAGAGAAGCAAAAACACTGTGGGATATTAATGCACCAGGCTTGGCTTTGGGACATCTGGCTTGGGAAGTTTTGGTGAAGAGCAGCTCACTGGGAGCAGAAGGCTGCAGGTGGGATGATTCTGCCCCCCCTGCTCTTCATTCATCCCCCCAAAACCACCCCAACCCCACATCTGCTTTCTCCTGGAGAATCATTTCCCAACTTTCCATCTCTGGATCCATTGTGAGGCTTCTTAAAATCAGTTTTTTTCCTGATTTACTGACAGAGTAGCAGCATTTTACCCCTCTTGAGAAGGTCAATTCACTCTCTTTGCCGCACACCACAAATTTGGGGTGCTGGATGCTCAGTCTCCCTCTCCCTCTCCTATTTCTCCACAAGTAGCTGACGAGAGCAGCACCTAACAGCCTGTTTAATACCTGTGTGTTTAATTGCAGACACTTGCCAAGACGTCCTCTCCTCCAGCTACCCCCAGGGTGAGGTGGTCACCTTCTCCTGAGCCCCGGCTGGCGGCGGGCAGCACCCCAGCAAGAGGTGGCACCTCGGCCTTCCCAGGGGATGCACCCCCCGAGGGGTGCCTGCTCCAAGGCAGAGGGATCCTCTCCCCGTGGTGGAGGGGTTCTGGCCCTAAGGGATGATTTCCCCAGGGGATGCTCTCCCCAAAGCCCAGGGTGCTCTCCCTAGGGGTGAGGGATGAACTCCCTAAGGCTGGGACGTGCATTCCCCCAGAGATGCTCTCCCCAAAGCCCAGGGATGCTCCCCCCAAAGCTGGCACCTGCATTCCCCCAGGGATGTTCTTCTCAAAGTCCAAGGATGCTCTCCCTAAGACCAGGGATGATCCCCCAAGGCCAGGGGATGCTCTCCCCAAAGCCCAGGGGTGCTGTCCCCAAGGCTGGGACCTGGATTCCCCCAGGGATGCTCTCCCCAGAGCCCATGGATGCTCTCCCTGAGTCCAGGAATGTTCCCCTGAGGCCAGAGGATGCTCTCCCCAAAGTCCAGGGGTGCTGCCCCCAAAGCTGGCACCTGGATTCCCCCAGGGATGCTCTCCCCA